>NW_010331331.1:0-7335 GCF_000700745.2 Antrostomus carolinensis | reverse complement strand
TGTCTGAGGGCCTTGGCCAAATGCTTCTGGAGTGTCACTGGTGTGACCCCTGCCCTGGCCTCCATGTTATTCCCCTTGGCACACCATCCCTTAGAGAGCATCCAACCCTCATCACCCTCAGTGTACCACCCTTTGCATTACCAGTGCAGCTGGTTTTGTGTTTTAGGAAGGTCAATGCACTGTGAGAACACAGGATCAACAGAAGTTTCCTCGATACAAACACAGCAGCAAGACCAGATCTAGCTGCTGAGGGAACGGAGTGACACCAAGAGATGAATAACTAGAGCTCGATATAAAACAAAATGAATATTCAATGGAAATCGATTCCTTCATGTAAAGAAACACTAAGTGCAGACGAGGCTGGAGTAATTATTGTACCCTCTGTAAATCTGAGCATGAGCAGGAAATGAATTGTTCCTGGAGCAGTTATTGTCTTTTTGAAAGATATAGAATATGCGGCTTAGAAAACACACGCCTGCCACAAGCAGCTAAATACAAACACGGAAGTGACGGGAGAGAACAAACTAGTCTTTAACTAGACCACTGAAAATTGAGGTATACAAGTTGACTATGAAATGGTTTATGTTGTGGACAGCAACAGACAAAGCTTGGAGCAGCTCTGGGTAGATGCAGTATTTGTGGCTCCAGGAAAGCCCAACTCATCCAAGACGTTACCTGGGTTCCCACCTCAGCTCTGCAGCCAACAGCAATGGCAATAACTCCAACCAGAGCCTGCAGGCTAAGGCGTGAAGGGGGATGGAGGACAAGGATGTGAACCATGGTGACACTGTCCCCTGCCTTGTGTAGCCCATTGGTGGCTGCACAGAGCACAGGAACACTGGACAAGCACCAACCTCCCTGCTTGTGGTAGATGGCTTGTGGGTACATATTTAAACCCCCAAAATCTATCCTAAATGCTTAAGGTAGGTTTAACCTGCTCTTTCTACCCCCAAATTTAGGTATCAGAGCACTGTGGACTCTCTTTGCAGCCAGGGAAAAGAGAAGGCACCTCAAGAAGAATATTCACCTCAACCCAAGAGGTCTCTAACACAAGGCAGCACTTTGGAAAGGCTGACTTTTCTCCTGTTTATAAGGATGTGCCTGGTTTCAGACACGGTAGGTTCAGTGAATCCCCTCCTTTGAGCTAAGCTCTTTCAATTAACACTCTCAATTTATCCCACCCAACCTCAGCAGAATTCTCCTCCTCTCCACTTCCAAGCTACTTCTACAGCCACGCTTGCTTTCCCATGCCCCAGGCTGCTGTTGCGGTGTTGATGGAGGAGATGGTGAGGAAAACAGGCAGGAGAAAGGAGGAAAGAGCACCTATATCTAATAAAGAGCAGCAAGGCAGGGAAACTGGGGAAGACAAGTGAACTGAGGGATGATACAGAGCAAAGACAACCTCTGCTGCTCCTCCAGGACTCCTGGACAGAGGGGAAATAAATTTAAAAAAATAAACCACCACCATTAATTTAGCTGAGGAGTTGCTAACAAGCTACCACCAAAGTTTTTCTGCTGCTGTGAGATGATTCTCCATAGCGAGTGGAAAAACAAGGAACATTATTGCAGAGGGAAATATGTTTATATTTGTAATGTGGGATTTACTGCCGGAGGCTTCCAGGACCTGCTGTTTTCCTCCAAATCTTTATCTGATGAAGTGAGGAAATAAAAGTAGTATAACTAAGGGAAATTTGGTGACAATTTAGCAACTGGTGTCCCTTTTGGTGGCTTCTGAGAGTATCTAATGGCCATCAAATGTTTCCAAAGGAATTCCTGTGGCTTCAGTGAAAAGGAGCCAGGACCTTGAGCACTGAAGGAGAACCAGCCTGATGGACTACAGCAAAACTCCTCCACGCTGAGCCCACAGGAGAAGCAGCAGCTAAGAGATATCCTACCTGAAGTGGGGTCCCAAGTCGATTTCTGGAGCAAAGGGTTTGTCGGTGACAATCGTGGTGCCGATGCCGGCAGCCTGGACAGGGATGATGCAGGTATGGCCGTTCTCTATGAACACCTTCACCTCATCCTTGAAATTCTCATTGTCATCCAAGTTTGCTGTGACACTTACAGACACCTCGGTCTCGGGGGGGATCACTCCTTTACTGGGTTCAATCCTCCAGCGCGAGGATTTGCCAGCCTGTAAGACAAACCAAACACTAACTTAGGATGGAAACCATGGACCCTGGTCTCTTGTGGGGTGCAAGGGAAGGAAGGACTAAAGATATGAGGGTAAAAACCATAAAGGCTTAATTTCCCTAAATTAATCTCCCTAAGCCATGGTATCTGGAAACAGCAACTATGCAGGAGCTTATACAACCTGTATTTTATCCTCCTTTAACAGACTCAATTAACACAGTTTTGCCCATCCCAAGGGACACTCATCCTCAAGGAGAAGGTTATTCCCCCTCCAGTCTCTCCTTTGGAGCGTGTGCCAAGGAAAGGTACTTCATCTCTCCTGGCTTCATCCCAGTGGTGGCTGGGTTTGCAGAAAAGCTCAAGGCCAGAGGAAGCCAGGGCTGCTCAAATCCCACCGCGGCAGCCGCAGGGGTGGGGGATACTGCCGAGAGCTTCAACAATAAACTCTGCAAAACTATTTAATCAAAACCCCCACAACCAAAGTCTTTCCCAAGAGTCAGGCAGTGCTTCCCAACAGCCCCTGAAGGACTCGGTTCCCACTGATTATCAGCTGCAGCAAGGTGTCCCAGTGTCCTCTGCTTTGGAAAATTCAGCTCTAAAAGTTTATGGCAGGGCAGTAAAGCAATAAGTAGAAAGAAAACTGCAAAACATGTGCTCTGTGGGCATGGCCTGGGCTTCCCAAGCACCTTCTTCCTCTGGTTCCTCATGGATCTCCCCCTACAGATGGAGTAATAAAGGTGCTGGATCCCCAGCCCACCTAAAACCACATTCACAAGGAGCAGGTTTGCAGAGGAGAAACGCACGTGATGCTCCCTGGCCACCAAGAAACGCACTGGGATGTAGATGCACAGCTTCAAAGTGTCCTTCATGGTGTTACTGGTACATACCCCAGAGTTCAGGGCTGTGTTTGAGACCACAGGCACCACTCACCCAAAACACCACAACATTTTAGAAGAGTTTTTTTCCTTTTTAAATAGAAAGCAACAACATGAAAGTGCTTAGAGGCCTGACATGATCCAAGCAACTGCTTGATCTAGGTGAAGTTAGCTCAAGCTTCCATCCATCAGGCTGATGGCACCGAGCTCTGACAGGACACCAGTCAGCCCAAAGAAGAGCATCAGAAAACCAAGCAGCACTTCAAAGTCACAGAAAGCATTTTAAATAACCCCCAGGACAACCTCTGCTAAAGATGGGGATAAGAGTAGCTGGAGGCCAGAGAAGCAATCACTGGCTGAGCATTCAGGGTCCCAGCAGCGTGTGTCGGTGCCCCAGCTACAATAATTCCTTAGGCTGATTGCACCCTGCATGGAGAGAGCAGGTCAGGTCTGCCCAGGATGGAGCACACCAAAGGCATCAAAATTATTCCAGGCACTGGAAAAATTAATAAACTTGGCTACATGTAATTTGTCCGCTCGAGCTGCAAGAGAAAGTCTTAAAAAAAAAAAAAAAAGCAAGAGGAAGGTAGTTGGCACAGGCTGAACACCAGAGCTCTGCTTCTCCATGAGGATGAGGTTAGGCTTCTTTTCACTCCTACATCTTCTACATTCATTATTACCTCCACTCTTCTGGTTTGGGACCTCATACTCTGTTAGGGAATATTCTTATAGTCCCTTTGAGGCTAATTATCATTTCATTTTCTGCACCTCCAACACTCCTTGGCTGTGAAGGAGAAGCAGCACTTGGAAGTCAGGCAGGTGTCTAGCTAGACTGGAAGATGGCAAACAAAGCAAAAGCTGTCAGAGCTCTACCTAGAGAGACTATGGCCACTGAGTGTCCTGAAACCACTAAAAAATCAACATCAACTACATTTTTTCAAGCATTGGAACAGGCTGCCCAGGGTGGTGGTGGAGTCACCTTCCCTGGTGGGATTTAACAGACGGGCAGATGAGGTGCTCAGGGACATGGGTCAGAGGTGGAATTGTCAGTGTTGGGTTCATGGTTGGACTCAATAATCTCAAAGGTCTTTTCCAGCCACTACGATTCTATAAGTCTATCCGCTTGCGCTGCCATCGGCCAAGGGCGACCCAGCCAACACGTTCGTGCCAAACCGGTGGGTGTTAGGTTTTCATTGACATTCATGTACAACTTTCCCTCTGATTCATGCTGACACAGGGTAGCTCGCTTGAAAAGAAGACCTGATAGCTCTGCTACAGAGGTGAATCTGCAAGTCTGCTATCTGACAAAGCTCATTTATCAACACTTGGCAACAAGCCGGGCAGTAAATTGTACCCAAGAAACTATTACTGAGGAATAACGATAGGCTGGCTTGATGGAGCCAGACTTTGAATTTCCCAGGGTGACCCAGCGCAGACCCACCATGCCCTGCTAGGCCAACAGCCCAGTCCAGAGTAGCACGATTCACATCGTGTCCTCATTCCTGCAGTTAGCATTTGGTGTGGGTCCAAGGGGCAGCACAGTGTATCACTGGACAGGAGACCTGCCAGGACCAAAAGGCTCTGCCGGGCCAGACTCCCTCAGGTTTCTAGGTCAGCTTCTGCCCACACCCATCCAGGTTGTGTCCCAGAGACAAGAAATCTCTTGGAGCCATGCTAAAAAACTCCATCACTTTAGAGACCAAGATCTAACTCCTGACAACATCCCTGATACTTGCTTAGCCCTGACTGCTCTGCAAGATGATGCAGTGGCTGTATGTGCTGGAGAGACAAAGACAGTGGCTATTTTTGTCCCTGTAGGAGCTTGTGCTATTGGACATCAGAGCCCCTGAGTGCCAGGCAAGGGTAGGGATCAATCGCTTAACTCAAGAAGTTCAGTGCTGAGATCATCAGCCTCTCCCAGGCCAGACTTCCATTGGGAACAAGAGCTGCCACAGTTTGGTTACAATGGACACCAGCATCTGAGATGGATGGATGGTTGGCTGCCCTGAAGAATGGCTGAGGAGCCACCACACTCAGTTCTCGTGAAGCTACTCAAAGCTAGTTAAAGAGATCTGGTTGTTCTGGCTGTGCACAAGCAGAAGAGGAAGCAGAACTCCAGAGTCAAAATGCAGCTGAACTTCTTAGTGAGCCAAATCTCTAGTGAGAAAGTGTTCACACCCTGCCAGGCAGGCCCATCGCTCCTCACAGAGGTTGCACATGACAAGGAAACAAACCCCATCCTACATCACTTGGGCACAGAACTTTGCCCCAGGTGTTGCAGCAGACCCAAGGTGGGGGACCCTGCATTCTTAATTTCAAAGCTACTCGTTATCTGCATAAACTTCCAGTGTCAGGAAACAGCCCCAAAGCACCCTGAGCCCCAGTGGGAGGTGAAGATCAGAGCATGAGGCTGGTCACATGCTCCCACCAACAACCAGCCTCCTCTTGGCACCTCAGCAACAGCACCTCCTTGGCAAAAGCACAGGGACCACCATTGTTTAGCCTCTGCCCCAGTGCACCAACGAGACGATGCTTTGTGAAAGCAAAAGAGCATCTAAAAAAATAAAATAAAAATTGAAGTGTGGCACTTGCTGCGACTGACAACAGAGCCTAATTTGTCACGCTCGGTTCAGCTAATAGCAGACTGCTGAGGGAGCTAACGAAGCTTGTCTCCATTTGTATCCCCAGTCCATAGCTTAGCCCTTGAGATCCCATCTGCCCTGCCCGCTGGGACGGGGAGACCAGTGCCACCATTCTGCCCATTGGGGTTCACCAGCCAGGGCATGGACAGGGCTTGGCCAGTTGCTGCCAAGCACAACTTTTAATAACCAAATTCCTCCTGCTCTTCCTTTGGGAAAAGCACTCTGCTGAGTCACTCTTGCTTGTAGGAACATAATTGCCTTGAAGACAACTTTCATTCAGTTGGCCAACGGGTGCAGCACATTACCTAGATGAGCAGAATAGCAGTTTCTTCAATTACTGAAATAAAGCAATTTTGAAAGGGCATGAACTCGTATAAGATATCTGACGTGATAAAAACCTCTTCCCTGTAGCCAGGCTTCAGGCACCTTTTCTAAGTTCTCCTCCAAACCTCTGCTCTGCTTTTTAAGAGTCACAGACCCTGGACCAAACCCTGTGCAACCTTGGAAGGGACACAGCCTTCCACTTTTTCCTTTGGTTTTGGTACAACTGGTCAGCAGCACAAGACTGGAAGTTCCTGTCCATGACCCCTGTGTTTTTGACCAGTACTGTGAATTTCCAGGCATGGTTGGCTACAATGAACGGTTTCCTCCAGCTCTGGCAACACCAGATACCAAACTGGATGGAAATCAGCAAATTGGTACTGTTGTATTAGCAAAACACAGCCTTTAAAAACCAGACCAATGGTTTAAGCCTAAAGCTGAGCTTTTGGAGTACCATGAGGCTCTTGTTGCAAATACTCTGATAAAATAATAAAGATTTTGATCATATAGAAGAGTCGGGTTTGAATAAAAGAAGTAGAAAAATGTAAAGCATCATGTATAAGTTCAGATTGTTAGCTTTGAACTACGTAATCACAGAAACTTCACCAAGAAGTGACTGTAAAGTCCCAGGCCTGTTTTCATCATTAACTTAGTACTGGAGTTAAGAACAATGTGTCTTCATCATAGAATTTCAGAAACTGAAATTTATTACCTTAATGTTCATAGAAGCATTAAGACTCTTTGTTTTACTGACCACTGGGATGTAACAAGAGAACATGTTGAGCTCACTCCTTGGGACAAGGTAGACAGAAGTGCTGGAGACAGACCCAGGAGAGAACTGAGCGTGCGCAAAGTAAAAGTACAACCAAAGGACACAGTGACGACGACCACCAGAAGACCATGATGACCACCAGAGAGAGAGAGTGTGCATGTGAAAGGGACATTTACATATATTAATAAGCTCCTGAAAATGTAATGAATATGTTAATGACTTCTTGGGAAAGTAATGAATATGCATATTTTGATCATATAAAGCTTTTGTGAAGCGACAAGTCGGTATGCACAATAGGTGGAGCGATCCCCTGTGCATCCGGCGCCATAATAAAGAAGTGCTGCTTCTTAAGACTACACTGGTGTTAAGAAGTTTATTCCTGATTTTGGTGACACTGGTGGGACAGCTCTGGAAAGAGTTAAACCTGTGCATCTTATCTTCAAAAGCTCTGCTCACCTTGGAAGAGACCACATATCAGGGCCAGTGCTGCCCGTAGCCTGGAAAGTTAATTTAACACTCATTTCCCCGCCTGTCTTTCACTAGAGAATCATAGGATGATGCAAGTTGGAAGGGACCCACAAGGATCATGGAG
>NW_010331330.1:0-5381 GCF_000700745.2 Antrostomus carolinensis | reverse complement strand
CGCCATCTGCTTAGCGGCAGTTCAGTGTCCGCTGCGCGGGGTTCCTCCGGCTCCACGCCCTCAGCCTCCCCGGGCTTGGGGGTGGGCGGCTTCTTGCAGAAGTTGCGGGGGAGAAGGAGAGACGCCGTGAGCAGCGCAGAGCGCCTCGGCTCCTTGTGCCTCGTAGCTCTCGGGCAGCTGAGCTTCATGTGCTTTCCTGAAGGAATATCGATGATCACACTGGCCGCCTGCTGTGCGGTTTCGAGGGTCGACGGCATTTCTTGATCTTAAGAAAAAAAAAGCAAACTCGAGTGTCATTGATGCGTAAATGACATCTCGCAATCTAACTTCTTATTTTTCTGTGGTTCGAGAAGAAACTGGGGGGGGAGGGAGAATTAAAAAACGCACAGCACTTTCACCGAGCTGCAAATGCTATATTGTTCTGTCAGTAAGCAGCACATCTAAACCTTCAAGTTTAAAGCTAGTATCTAAATTCATGTCTGGCTTCCTGAGTTAGTAGTAGGCTGACTTAAATGCTGAGTGCATTAAAATGCCCTCGCATGTCTTGTAGTCCGTGAGAAATGCAGGCGTCCGTCAGCTGCAACTACCAAGCTTACCCAATTCTGACATAATGTGCGGTATTCCTGAGTTTGAACGGCATGTGTCATTTAAAACAACCTTCCTGTGCTTCACAACTGCAGGCCCCCCAAACTGCTCAGTGTAAGGCTGTAAAATTGTCACCTTTATGTCACACCTCTAAGCTGATAAGCCATGGAAAAGTTTGAGGCTAGGAGATCACCTAGTAGTCCAGTGGCTGCAGGATTTGGGAACTGTTGCTGGAGGGTTCTGATGACTTCCTCATATCACAAGAAGAATGTTGTAAGTTGATAGTGGAAATTATCATCTGTAGTAAGCAGTCTGGTTCCCTTTTGTGAGAAAGCAGCCACACAACCCTTTCTACTAAAGGAGTCAGATTTGCAGAGGGCAAAACCCGCAAATACTTGTCTGTGTGCTTCTGCTGGTGCCTGCCTGCAGCCTCCTTGTTATTTCCCCAGCACTCTGCTGGTGGAGCAGTTCACATGAGTACTTCTCCATTGGCTTCAGGCAAAATATGCCAGCTCTTATAGACTACACAACAGCAAACCAGTGGAATCAGTAATTTACTGCTCCCTGCTGTTCTGTGCTAATATGAGTGAGAAAATTAGGATCAATTTGTTTTACTTCCTTCAAGATCATTTTTTTACTTGCTTTCATAAATATTTGTAAGTCTAGTTGTCCTTTAGTTGAAAATCATCTTTCTCAGTGGTGAAGCCAGCAGAGAATAAATTCTTCCTACAGAGTGTAAATGTGCTGTCTCTAAAGGAGAAAAAAACAAAGAAAAACTAAAACCAAACCCAGAAACCTTTTATCATGAGGTAGTGTTATAAAATGAAACAGATGTGAAATTAATTTCAGGAAGAACCATTGAAGCACTATAGCTTTTAATTATGTGCATTTATTTCTCATTACTGCATAGTTTGGGATTTGGATACTGTTTGCCTTTGTTCTGCTTTTGTTACTACTATTTTTTGAGGTACAGTTTAAAAAATGCAACACAATGAGTAAACCAGAGAATCATTTTCATTGCTAAGAGCTGTCATGCATGCATGCATTTTATTATAAGCTTTTGATATTCAGTACTAATCCAGTGATTTGTGTGAGAACGTTAAATAAATGTTTCAAGGATCAATGCTTTCTAAATTTGCTTTGAAAAAATTGAGCTACTGCAAATAGTGACACAGCTTTTATTGATTTTTTTTTTTATTCCCTCCCCCCCTTCCCCCTAATTGAATTTAATCACCAAATACATATCACAATTCTGAGCTGGTTTGTACACGTGAATACCAGTTGTTCCTGTGAAGTCAGTGGAGCTACTCCAGTTTGTAAGTCTGCGTACTTACAGTATTAGGGGTTGTGGTATTGTTTTACAGAACATATCTTTTCCCATATTTGCTTTTATTAAGTGGATATAGTCAGGCATTTTGAATGATTAATACCACTGGGACTTCGGGGAGCAATGACCATTAGGAAAGCTATTAAACTAAGTTAAAATTTCACACAAATGAGAGAGGGAAAATATAGGATTCAAAGCCTTCATATTTTGCAGCCAAGTTAGTTTAATTAACCTCTTTCTTCTGATTCTTGGTATAATTTAAATACTGATGTAATAATTATTGGTATTCTCAAGAACTGATGAATGGTTCTTCAGATGAAATCTTAGTCTAACACGTAAAATTTAGGTCTTTCTTGAAAGAGTGTTTCAGTCAGTACTGTTGTTTTAGGAGTGTGGTGCAATGTGGGATAGAAATTATAAAAGCTAGCAGAGAAACATAATCCTGTGTGGTGGTGATTTGTCATTGTCTGCATTGAATGCTGTTGTTAGCAGCATTAATCACAATGATTTATAATACAGGACACGTGTTGTTACAAATTCTCAATTTTCAATTCAACTGTGTATTGAACACTCAAATACTAAGTAAGTAATAATCTTGTTTAATACGTGGTTCTGTGTGGGCACCTCCTCCATCAGAAAGGAAAGCAGAATTTGCAAGAAATTATCTAAACCTAGGGGCATGTGGCTCCACCTTGAGAGATAAGGAACAAATGACAAACCTTTGTTGACTAAACTGCCTTACCTGCTTTCTCTCAGAAGTGTCAAAGTAGAATTTTTCCCTCTCCTGTCCTTAACAAACTGTACAGGATGCTTGTGTGGAGCTGATGCCTGGACCTCCATTTTCAGATACCTGTGTGATCAGCAGCAACAATGTGAGTGTCAGTGGGACAGCCTGTGGTCAGTGTTACCTGTGTGCTTTGCAGGAGGCAGGCCTTAATGCAGTGCTGCTGCATATGGCATTTTAGGGGAAGTGTCCAAGTAAGTGGTCACCCAAAGTTTTATTACTTAAAAAAAAAAAAAAGTAAGTTATGATATCTATACATTAAATGGATGTGAGAATGGCTATGTCTGTGTAGAGGGACTGTGATAGAATGACAACAATGCCTTTTTTCCTTCTTTTGTTACTCCCTTTAAAGCATGATTCTCTTTTCGTTGTTTTTTTTTTCAGGAGTGTTTATTTTATTTTCCCAGGTAATTTCTTTTTTCTTCTCATGTATATTAAGAAGTAATTCTGAATGTGTCAATTTTAATTTTTCTTTATAGGTTCTGCCCAATTGATATTTAATGAGACAGATGGTGTTGAAAGAACTGCCTGTAATAAAACTGTAATTTTACCTTGCTATGTGGCTAATCTAAAGGAGCACGATTCAAGTGTCATGTTTGTTACGTGGAAAAAACAAGGAAAAAGAATTTTTTCTTTTGATGGAGCAAGACAGCAGTTTTTCAGAGATCCAGCGTTTCCATCAGCTAACTTAGTATCTCAGGAAAATTTATCCAAGGGTATTGCCTCTCTCATGCTTAACAGTGCAGAAGCAGATGCTGGAAATTACAGTTGTGAAGTAACAGAATCAAGCAGAGAAGGAGTAACAAGAGTTGAACTTAGAAACGGCTCAGGTGAGTTGCCTGCCATTGTTTTAGAATCTGTTGGGAGAGAAAACAAGCAAAATCTTATGGGAAGGAGAAAAATAATGAATATGACAATATATTGCTTTATATTGAAAATACAAAAACTGTAGCACCCAAAGCCTTAAATGCTAATATGAGTTATTTTGGATTGATTTAGAGGGGAGTGCTTCTGTGGGAAAGATCTGAACACATTTTTTCATTGTGTAATAACGTTTGAAGATCACTTGTCTAATATAGTAAAATCTGTGCTTTCCTACCTCTTTTAGTTTGTATAGTTGGTGATATTTTCAGCACGTACATGTTACTGCATGATGTGCTGAAACATATTCCTAGTATCTTTGTAATGCTGAGATGTACACGTCCATCACAGTGGTTGCAAAGATCTTCTCTGTGAAGACATGCTTCTTGCAGTCTTTAGCTATACTGGAAAAATTAGAGATAGAACTAATGGAAATTCTGTAGAAGAGCTCTAAAACTTGATCTGAAGATATGCAGTTTTCCAGTGAGGTTAAAAATGCTACTACTAGATGGTAACTTGTTATGGCTGTCTAGCATTAAATGTCATCTTCAGAAGATGATGTTAAACTAAAATAATGGTGACTAAGTGATGAATATCTAACTTTGTGAGCCATTTTACCTTACCAGACACAGCCTGTGGGCTCTAGCGCCTCAGTTATTGAATAATGAAATCTGCTGTGCATGTGCAGTCTGTCTAGTATTCTGCAGGAGTGACAGTTTCACTGAACATATGTGTGTATTGTTTATCTGTTCGGCACAGGAGACTTGCTTCTTCCTCTTGGAAAGCTGCTCAGAAGCACTGAATATGTTCCATATGCATAGCACATGGTATCTTCACTGTGCACTGTACAATTGCCCGAGGACATTTTGGCTAGTAGTTTTTTGCATTTGGCATTAAAATATATATGAAACTCAAACAGATGTTACGTGTGTCCTGCTGCAAACATCTGCGTAATTTACAGTTGGGTCTAATTATTGAGTTAACCATACACACTGCAAAACAAATGTGATCCTGAAATGGGTTGAGAGGGGCACAGCCACTGAAAGCGTGAGGATACTAGAAAATCCCTCAGTTCCTAGAGCACTGGAAAATCGGGGGAAGAGGTAGAGCCAGTTTCCTTCCTTCATAACATCTTCCTCACTCAACCTTTTTGCAATTCAGTGTTAAGCTCTAGAAGAGGAAACAAGGCTTGAGGATGTAGTAGAATAAAGTACCACTTGCAAGTGTTATTGTTTTATTTTTACTTTCTCTGTGGTTAGAATTTTGAAAGCAGTATAAAGCCTACAAAGCAGGAAACTGATGTCGTTTTTTTAATTTCATTTTCTAGTTGTCAGTTGCGACGAGGAAAAACCCCCAACACCAAAGGATAAATGTGGTTGGTGAAGAATTTATAGTTGCGAGGTCACATTAGGTTTGAGACTATATGCCAGAAAATGTAAAACTTAGTCTTATGTTTGAGGTTTTAGCTGAAGGTAAAACAGTCACTTGTTCTCTCTTTAAATTCTTCTGCATAATTTTTTACTGTTTGTTCCTCGGTGTTCTAGAGAGACTCTTCAGATAATAAACTAACAGAAGAAAGTGTAGAAAGTGAGTTTTGAAAAGGGTTAGTGAATAATGGAAATCCTGTACCAGTCTTCACTCTTGTCATTTCTGAGCAGTGAATTCATCCTGTCACTACTAATATGTTCCAATTGATGCTTTTACAAAGGTAGTCATGTAAGAGCCAACTATTCTCCATCTCAATTTACCAAATTCCTGAATTCACCTAGGAAGTGGGTAGCAGAGTGAGGAAGACATATGCTAGTGCCCTTGTCTTTGTGCACT
>NW_010331329.1:0-261 GCF_000700745.2 Antrostomus carolinensis | reverse complement strand
TGTCACCCTGTCACCCTGTCACACTGTCACCATGACCCTGTGTCCCCATGTGCCCCCATGACCCCATGACCCTGTGTCTTCATGTGGCTCCATGTCTCCATCTCTCCAGGGGTGTCACTGTCCCCACATCACTGTCCCTGTCCCCATGTCCCCATGTTCCCCCATGTCCCCAGGTGTGTCACTGTCCCTGTCCCCTTGTCCCCAGGCGTGCCAGCACGGCCACTCGCAGCACCTGGAGCATTTGCTGTTCTACGGGGCGGA
>NW_010331328.1:0-2315 GCF_000700745.2 Antrostomus carolinensis | reverse complement strand
CAACATTCTGTGATTCCGTGATTCTGTGAACTGGGTATATAATTCTTCATTTTCTTAGGAAACGGGCTAAAAAATTCCTATGGCACAGGAGCTTGGGGAAGAGGAGGAGCAAAAAGTAACAGTCAGATTTTGAGTCTTCTAGAAAATAACTGAAAGAGCAACACTGGCCCTGTGCAAACCTCCTTGCAGGTCATCTAGCTGCTGAATTTAACCTTCTCAGGAGAGACCTGGTTCACATACCACCAGTTCCCAGTTTTAATAACCTTGGGATTTATTCCAGGGGCCAATTTCCTCTTTCTCCATAAGCTTCATGGGGCTACATGGGTTTCTGAGGCATCATGCATGGCTTAGGGTAGGAAATCTCCTCTCCCCAGGGGTGAGGACCACACTGCTAACCTCTCTCAGCTGGTGGCACAGGCTCAACAGCAGCGTGGCACTTGCTGTCCTCTAACAGTCACTTAGAGGGCTGCAAGAACCAGAGAGTGACTGGTGGGGGTCCTGGAGTTATCATCATGCACATGGACCTCATCACATACCCAAGTTTAACTTCACCAACATGTGGGAGAGATAAAGGGGGGGAAAGAAAGTAAAAAGCAAAATGCATCACGTTGCAGAGTAACTGCACCTCTCAGGTCATAGAGTAACGTTGGATTGACCCTGAAATGACAATTTGCAGCTGGACAGGGAGAAAGGTGGCAAAAATAGTGATAATCATAGAATCATAGCATGGTTTGGGTTGGAAAAGACCTTAAAGATCATCTAGTTCCAACCCCCCTGCTGTGGACAGCATTGCCAACCACTAGATCAGGCTGCCCAGGGCACCATCCAACCTGATTTTTATCACTTCCAATGATGGGGCATCCACAGCTTCTCTGGGCAACCTGTTCCAGTGCCTCACCACCCTCTGGGTGAAAAATTTCCTCCTAATATCCAGCCTAAATCTCCCCTCTCTTATTTTAAAACCATTTCCCCTTGGCCTATCACTGTCTGGCCATGTAAAAAGTCACTCTCCCTCCTGCTTCTAAGCTTCCTTCAAGGACTGCAAGGCTGCAATGAGGTCTCTCCAGAGCCTTCTCTCCAATATTTGCTTTTAAAAGTTCCTGGGGGGGTGGAGAGATGGTTTCACATAAATTTGTGAAAAACAACCATGGCTTTCCCTTAAAAAAAAAAAAAAAACCACCAACAAAACAAACAAACCAACAAGCAAACAAACTAAATTCAGGTTTGGGGAAATTTTGCTTCATCAATCCCTGCAATACATCATGCACAATGTCTTCAAAATCCAGGGACAAGAGAGGAGAGGACGTGGCAATGCAAAGCAGCTTTTTTGGCTTGGGGTCACTGTCTGAGGATGGAGAATCTTCTATTCCCCACTTTTCTGAAATCACTCCTTGAACAACTTCTCTGAGGTCACAGAAGAAACTTGGGCCAGATGTGCCCCTGACACCAACCTTGGCTCTGGAAAATCCCTTTCCAAAGACTTCTCCTGCTCCAGCAGTGTTGCTTGCTCCACGTACATCCCAAACTGGGGCAATCACTGCACACCCAAGCATCTCCCACACCCAGAGGAACAGCAAATGCTCACCACCTCCACTTCCACCTCCCAGCCAAAGACAGTGTTAATTAATTAATGGTTTCCAGGGAGAGGACAACTCAAGCCTTAAATTAAACTTTCCACTTCAATAGGCATCTCAACAGGGATGGAGACCCCTGCCCTGGCCAGACGACAAACAGATCTGCGACAGGCTCTACATGTCTTGGAAGAGATGGAGATGCCACTTCTTGTGGCATGGCAGGTGGGTATGACGGGAAGGGATTTAGAAACTAGCAAGCAAGCAGCTCATGTCTCCAGCTCAGCAAATATCTAATCACCATCCCTGGTAAAAAAAAACATTGTGAAGAAACATTGGCCAGAGCAATGAGCAGAAACTTCTTGGCAATAACTACAAGTTGTTGGAAAAGCATCTGGGCTTTGAGTTCCCTAGGTGGAGCTGCCAGCAGTGTTGTCACCAGTGTGAGTAGCACTTCTCTCACTATGTTCCTGTCACTGCATTTAAGTAGGGCCTTTCTTTCAAAAATGCTGCCTGGTCCTGAATTGAGAAGGAATATTTTGAAGAAAGAAAACGATCCCTGAAAATTTTTACTTATTAAATCCCTGCATTTTGGTAAAAAACAAAAACAAAAACAAAAAAACCCCAACCCCAAACCAAAAAACCTCAACCTTTAAAAAAAAAATAAAATAAAATTTTTAAAGTAAATATATAACACTAGGAAATTGAAGAGAAAAAACAAACAAGCCAACATCAATCACAGAA
>NW_010331327.1:6568-13381 GCF_000700745.2 Antrostomus carolinensis | reverse complement strand
CAGCTCTGCCCCCACTCCTCCCCAAGCCTGTCGCGGTGCTGGGGGTTGTTGTGGCCAAAGCACAGAACCCAGCACTTGGCCTGGGTGAACCTCGTGCAGTTGGTCCTGGCATTCTTTATCCCCAGTTTTACAGACTCTGCCAGAATCAAGCCAGGCTCTGTCCTTCCCCTCACCAAGTCTGGTAAGTGTCCTGCAGAACAAATAAGGTCCCTGTAAAACACGGCTGGAAGCACCAGTGTCCTTGAGGGGTTCCCACAGCCACAAGCAGCCAGGAAAAATAATGACACCCACCTGAAGGGGTGAAATCCATCTCATTCCATTTAGGCTCTAGTGCAACCTCAGCCAAGTTAATAGGGAGGAAAAAGCAGAATTGCTTGTCCAAGAGAACAACCCCTCCAAATTCTTACTGAGAACAGCAGATTGAGACACATTGACAAAGGGAGGGAGTCAATCTGCAAAGTAGTATTTTTAGGGAATTGCTTTGCAGAACACCATCACATCCCAGAGCCACCTCACGGGGGAATGCCCAACAGCCATGGTGAACTTTTCCTGCTAGCCTCTTCAGGGCTAGAGAACAGGGATTTTCCATGGTAGCTTCCGACCCTTCAGTGAAGAAGCCAATGGAAAACCACCACAGTTCTCAAATTAACCTGTTAAAACATTGGTGATCTCAGCTTCCTCCCACTACAGCAAATAACTCCATTTGGTGGAAAGACCAAGTCACATTACACTGAGAGCAAAGGCTGCCTGGCTCTTCACCATTGCTGCTCCTTGGAGAGTGTGCTCCCTGAGGGGAGGGCTGGAAATCAACTTTCTCCCTCATCAATCATCAAGAGAACAACTCCAAAAAAACCGCAAACCATCTCATTCTGTTTAGCAGCATCACCACTATGGAAGATGTTTAATTTGTGAATAGATCATACCCAGTTCAGACCAGAAACACCCATTGTTCCAATTAGAGAGGCAGCACAGCCGATACGGCCCTGAGACTGAACAGCCTGAATTTGACAGGGTTAGATCCTCAATGAGCTGTAGTGGGACATTTTTCCCTGAGCCTGAGCATTCAGATTCTCCTCTTACAGAAGTGGCTGTAGGAGTGATGGGGGTACACTCTGGACTCTGCCCATCACCCACAGAATCACCTCAAAGCAGCAGCTGTCTGGCTCAATATGTCACAGTTCCCTTTAAAAGTAAAAAGTTTTGTTGTGGGTTTCATTTTTTTTTTATTTTTTTTTTAACTCATACCAAAAGCTGCATTTTCAGCAGTTAATAGCAGGTCCTTGCACCAGTGACTTGTGAGGCAGCAGGGACACCAAGAAGTCAGAAATTGCAACTAAAATCCAGTAGTTTCAAGAAAGAGCTCAAGCACAGGGTATATTTACAAATCAACTGAGAGGAGGATTAATCAGTAGTTTTTCAATCAGTAGTTTTAAATTGCCTTTATGGAAAAAAATCAGATAGACCATAACTATTTTGAAGTTAAAGAACTAAGAAATGTGTAACCACATTTAGATTAAGGCTTATGAATATGGCTTCACAAGACAACATCCCACTGCAGAAGGGCCAATACCTTTAAGTAGCTGCTTGGTCAGCTTAAGTCAGCTTTGACATTCAGTGACTGTGAGCAAGAGAAGACTCTGCTCCAGTTCCTATTTGTCTACTACAAGTTCTCAAAGAAAACTTAAGGAATTTGCCCTTAATACAGGCAAATCTACAAAAAAAAATTAAGCCTACCACACACCACCGAGGAAAATCCCACCCGCTTTGAAATGAATTTACATTCAAAAAGGCACAAGATGGAGCAAGTTTCGTTTTCCTTCAGGGCCTTTCCCTCCCCTCACCCTCAGAAAACAGTAGTGATGCAGCAGCACAGCTGCAGTTCTGGGACTTGCCTGAAACAGTTTGCCAGGGAAATTTGTAGCTTAGTTTCCTTTCAGATTTGTTTACCAAGAGCCATCTCATAAGGGCTTCACCTCTCCTGCAGCCTTTTATTGCAGTTAGCACTACTGTGACTGAGTCCCTCTCCCTTTTTGGTTCTGAGAAGCATGAAATGCAAGGGATGAGTCAGAAGACGGTCACCACAGGCTTCTTAAGAACTTGAACTTACACGTGAAATATAAAACAAGGCTTCCTACAGAATCAAGACACCTTTACTTACCAGTTCTTTCCAGCTAGCTGCAAAGCATCATTCTAAACTGCCTGTTTCACTGCCAGCCCCACTGGGTCACCCGTTAACTGAAGCCTTCAGTAGCCTGGAGGCATCACCTGGCTACTCACACTGCAAATACTTCATCTAAGGTGCAGCAAAACTCCATATATGCTGGTAATTTTTACCTTTGTTTTCAGATTAGTTAACAGGACAGACACAGGGAAGTGCCTAAACCTAAACTTTTTCCCACCTCTAAAACAGACTTTATAAACTCATGTGCAGTCCACTCTTCATCACTTGCTTTAGCCACCTTTCTTCCCCACGCCTTCTGTTAGTATTCAGTTACACAATTAATGCTAAACACAATGAAGTAGAAGGTACATCCCACAGCATTGAGCCTAAAGCTCAACATAGTCTGCATTTGAAGGTAAGCAAGAACATACTTCCAGCAGAGATTAAGGTCAGAAACAGCATCTATTTTATCCTCCTGATATAATGAAGACTTAAGAATATCAGCTATGATGTTTTTAAGTGCTTTATATTTATTATAAAGTATTAATAATTGAGTGTATGGAAAATGATTCTCTATACTAGAGAATAAAATGACAGCTTTTAAAAGTTATGCCATACAGTACAGGAAACGCTGCACATTTTTTCAGCTGCTTGAAACAGTATTTGCTATACAAGTGAAAAGGGGTAGACTTAGAAGTTTATTATTTACAATACAGTGTGTTAGAAAGCACAAACAAGTAACATTCAAAAATAAACAAGCTCCCAAAAAATCTAAAGAAATCTTTAGATGACATGTACACAGATTATACTCAAGTTTCAATATACAAGTTATTGTTCCCTACAAGATGCTCTCTACTGGATTGCTGATGAAAATGGAAGGTTTAAGAAAAGCACCTCCCAAGCCACATAAGCATTGCATGGGCACAACAGCCATTTCCTGAAGTGCTCTCCACAGTCTTTGGCTCTGCTATTTCTTACAGCCATATACTGTGGCAACACAAGAAGAGAGCTGGGCTCCAATTCCAGGTATGGTCAATGACAATCCAGTTATCTGGGGAGCTGCAAGAGCAATTCAAGGCACTCTTCCCAGTGCTGCAGCCCGCAGAACCCCCTTGTGCAGGACACAGCATTTTAAGAGACAACCAGGCTAGGCTAAAGCATGTTCTTGAAGGACATGGAATGAACAGTTCAAGATAAATTCCTGCAGAATGTCCAGTTCAAAGTTCAGTCATACTTCACAGGCACACCAGTTGGAGAAACATTCATGTGTACGCAGATAACACGTTAAAGCACACCGCTTCAACGTGTGTAGTTGCTTTATGGTTAAGTGGTGTAACATGTCAGCAGCTTTGAAGATAGTGTTCATGGGGCATGTTGAGCCTGATCTCACAGTAAGATTTTAAGCCTACTTCACAATTTAACAGTTGTCTCCTTTGCTTTTCCTTCTCATTAAGAGGCAGCATCTACAATGAATCATCTTTTACAACTGTTCCACTTACAACATAAACCATAATGCCAACACCCCTCTAGAAAATGTACTCACAGTAACACTGTTCACTCTGATGCATGTGGTATTGACACTTAATTGTAAGCTTCTCCCATAATATAAAATATCTTCTAGATCAAAAAGATTTAAAGATATTGCACTGTTGTATTTTACTTTTGCCTCCCAACCTCATCCCAAGTATTTACGAAACTGTAAACAAGTCATTTTTATACAGTCTTCAGTCCTGTACACCTGCGTTCCAAGGAACCGGAATTCAGTGACACCTTTGTTAGAGATACAGTAGCCTAAGCACAGTGTAAATTCTGTCCAGCTGCCCTCTTCGTACAGTAACCAACAGGCCACTCCTCCCACATTCACACCTTCAGCTTCCTCTTCTGATCAAAGTACGCATCAAATCTGGACAACGCATATTCCTGGAGAAATAGAGACATTCAGTACTCAACACAGTAAAGACAGCAGAGTTTTTTCTTCTTTAGGATGGGGAAGAATAACGAAGGTATTAACTGTGTTACCTTCCTAATCCATCATCTCAATCCATTAATTAGCTCTACGTGGAAGGATAATCCCTCCAGAGGTGTTCTGGCCTCTTAAAATTTCCTCCAATCTTATTTCAAACTCTAACACTACTAGCTGCTGCCAACATGTCAGCTAACAGGAACCGAAAAGGTCAGGATTTCACTAAAAAGGATGGCTTCTGCAGCACTTCCTGCAGGACATTCAGCGTACCTGGCAGTTACATCACTAACCATGTAGCAGGAGTTAGACTGATCCGTTTCTCAAGTACAATCTACCTGGCACTGATATTGTCACACACTGAATAGCAACACGGTGTTACACGTGCACTTTGACTACTCAGTTTCCAAGTTCACTCACTGCATGCTAGCTTCCCTCTTGCACAGAATCTCTTCTTGCAGAAGAATGAGACATTGCAAGGCCTGACACATAAGGCTACAGTCTCACTATGTAACAACATAAGAATGGGAGGAATTCCTAAAGTTTTTACGATCTTAGATATTCTTTACATTCCTAAGGAAAGAGTAGTAACAAATTGATTTTTAAATTTTACTCCACTTAGAAAATACTAGTTGCTATGTGAGGCAATTTAATTTACTTTCTGACAATGTACCCTAGGTTATTTAGAGTATACAATTTCAGTTACACCAAACTATGATTAAGTAACTTACCAGGTAACCAAACTCAATGGATGAGATCTTTGCTTGTATAATAGACCACAGACCCCAGAAGAAGTGTGATGCAAGGGCAAACCTGAAATGACATGGCTATGTTTATTGAAATACCCAGCTCAGTGTCACCACTTTATTTCAATAACCTGTTAGAATAGTATTCCCTAGTTTGGGGACATCCACACCTTTTCTTCAAGTATGACATTATAAAAATAGTTCCATTAGCTTCGCCATGGAGTAGTATTTTGTTCACTCCACCAGTAGTGTATACCACATATCTACAGGTTAACAATGGACAGATTTTTCTTTGACATCTAAACAGCTTAGAATCTCTCTTGGCTGAAGTTTCTCCACCCAGCGAGGTATACTAGCATAGGTATGGCAGTGGAAGTGTCAAGATACACTTGTGAAAGACGAGTTACCTGTTAACTTCTATCAACACTTCCTCTTCTAGTTTGGACTTCTCCTCATTGCTCAGATTTTCAAAGCCATCATGGAATGCAGACAGGTAACTGGAGATAAAATGAAGCTGGAAGGCAAGTAAACAGAGTTACAACTCTTTGTCTCAAGACATATTTGCCTCTTTCAGAACTCAGCAGGCCTTTTAATAAGTTCCCATTTACTTTTTCCAAACATTGATAAGTGCTGGCCTTAGCTTTAAGATTAATGGTGGTTCTACTAATTGCTTGGAAGTCTAGTTTAAGAAAAGTTGTAGTACTAGGACAACAGATGACATTTTGCTACTGCCAACTAATTTCACAGCTGCAGTCCACAACTACTGGACTTTCTGTGGTGGACAGCTACATGGCATGTAGTAAATATTCTATCCTGAATAGCTGTTATGAAGTTTGTATGATTTTTAAAGCAAAGGTAGTCAGGATTCCAGAAAGTGTTATATTTAAGGAAGTCATGGAGGAAAGGTTTTGGGACAGACTAAAGTCCAAAACAGAAGTGGAAAAGAGAGTGAATATTTGAAGACTGTGGACACTGGTGTTTCACTGATTATAGTTTATGTGCCTACCTGTTGCTTCTTTGAAGGATATTTAAGAACACTAGCTTTGAAGAATGGGTACTTCTCATATGTGTAATCATACATCCATTCACAGAAGTGATTTCCAATGTCAAATCCTCTGAAAAACAGATAAAGATCAAGTACCTCAATATTTGCATACAGCAATCTGGTTTTGCTTAAGCAAACCTAAAATTAAGTTTAAAAGCACAAGGCTACTTAGAACTTACTGCAGTTTTGCTAAAGGAGGTAGGGAATTGATAACTAGAATACAACTTTTTTGCAAGTGAAACAGTTAAGGATGAAAACTACCAGCTACACGAAAATACTAGACTTTGCTACCAAGTTTTATACCAATGGAGACAGTTAGAATACTCGAGTATGTACTACATCTCAGCACCAAGTCAGATGCATCTCTGAAGTTAGCATAATTGCAGGCAAAGAGGTCATACTCACAGTATTTGACATATCCTGCTTTTACATTACTAGAATTCAGGGTTACAGTATGTCTCAGCTATGCTAATGTTTAATGATCCAAATGACTCCACACACTTAAATAATCCCTGAACACAGGTACTAGATGACTGAGGTAAGAACAGAAAGCGTTTGGAGTAACCATGTAGCGAAAAACCCAGGATTATTTTAATCCACAGATGAAAAAGCCATTTGAAAGGAAAAAATGCAAAAGTAAACCTGCCCTACATACACATACACTCTACCATTCTCCTCATCTCCCCACAAGAAAGAAATTTTGACAGGCAAGCAAGAAGCCATTGGGGCATAAACAAGCCCTCTAATCTGGACAACCAAGGAGCTCCAAAAACTTTGACTGTGCTGTTCACCTGTACCCACCATCAGGACCAGAGCTGTTTTGACTAGTTATATTTGCTGTCCACCACTAAGAGCAGAACACAATTCACTAGAACAGACAATCAGCAGTGCAGCACTTGCT
>NW_010331327.1:0-6531 GCF_000700745.2 Antrostomus carolinensis | reverse complement strand
ATAGAAAATAAAGTGATTTACCGGTAATTATAGCTGCTGTATTCAAAGTCAATGAGCATCAGCTTTTGGTTTTCTGAATTCTCTCTGCCTTCCAGAAGCAAGACATTGCCTGAAAATTTTAAGATAATACAACATATTCAATAAAGTCCCAGGTAAATTACAGAAAAACAATACTCTAAGAAAAAAATGTTCAGATAACCCCATTTATCCCTTACATCTGTGCACAAGAATGACAGGAAAAGCCAAGCTGTGTATCAGCTCACTGAAAGTTGAGATATGTACTATAAGCCCTGTAAAGCTGAAAGCAAGAAAGCGCTCCTGTACAGGCAGGGGTAGATTTGCTCTCCTAAGGGTCCTGATTCTCCAGTGTTTAGCTTGCAGCTAACTCAGGAGACACTGTCAGCCTTAGCAGCCCTTGCTGAACTATTTCTTTCCACAGCTTCAGATCTAAATTATTCAGCATCTCCCATATCTGCACAGCACTGTCATTGATCACCCAACACTTGGGACAGGAATTGCTTTTCTGCAGCCTGAAAGCCTCAGGCTGATCACTTTGCTATTCTAACACATGGCACAACCAGTACCTATAGAAGTGCTCAGCCTTTTCCTTATAAACAGGGAGATTGCTTTATCTGTCTTTCAATTAACTCTGTCTCTATAATTCATCTGAAAGACACCAAGTCTGCCTCTGTCAGGTGCCAACTAGTAAATAAATTCAGAGTCATTTCCATTTCTGCAATAGTTTGTCCTCTCTCCACAGGTATACCTGTTCTCTACACCATACCCTTGCATAGAATCCCAGACTGGTCTGGGTTGGAAGGGACCTGAAAGCTCACCCAGCCCCACCCCCCCTGCCAGCAGCAGGGACACCTTCCACTAGACCAGGTTGCTCAAAGCCTCATCCAGCCTGGCCTTCAACACTTCTAGGGAGGAGCAGCCACAGCTTCTCTGGCCAACCTGGGACACTGTCTCACCACCCTCACAGTGAAGAACTTCTTCCTAATATTTCATCTAAACCTCCCCTCTTTCAGCTTAAACCCATTTCCCCTTGTTTTGTCATTAACTACCCTTATGAAAAGTCCTTCCCCAGCTTTCTTGTAGGCCCTGCAAGAAAGGCATCAACAGAGCAGACACAGAACTTCAACCTCCTCACCTCCACCTGGGAAACTGAGGTTTCAAATCTTGCCCCAGCCCTGTCATGCTCTGACTCCTCCAGTACTGCACCATGCCACACCAGCAACAAGCCCTCAACCTCCACCACTACTGAGCTGGCTCTTCAGACCTCAGATCGGTGGCTTTTTCCCCTTCCCCTGCCCTACCCTTACGTGCCCAACCTCCAGGGCAATTCTCTTCCAGGCCAATTCCTCAGCCTTAGCTAACAAGACTGGGAATCCCAAGAACAAAACAGCCCTGCATATGGTCCTAGTACAGCATCCCTCCAACTCAGCCCAGTTTACTCACTGTGCAGGTGACAGGAAGCACAAACACAGCATAGCCAACACCTTCGGCCCTGCCTCCTTTTCAACTCTTTAGAGAACCGGCCCAGACAAGTTATTTCCTTCATGATTCCCAGAGCACAAGCACTAAAAAAAGG
Source organism: Antrostomus carolinensis (assembly GCF_000700745.2). Classification (NCBI taxonomy): domain Eukaryota; kingdom Metazoa; phylum Chordata; class Aves; order Caprimulgiformes; family Caprimulgidae; genus Antrostomus; species Antrostomus carolinensis. Next base: position 4,937 of record NW_010331327.1, on the reverse strand, counting down.
TGCATAAGGTTTTCCTAACGTTTCTTACCAGCACAAGCTGAGAACCACTGAGGCAAACCACCCTAGTCTCCATTTGCACTGTACTTTTTCAGTACCTTTCTTTTAGAAGGATTCAAGTCTACCCTACCCTCATCATGTATATTGCAGACAGCCAAGAAAGGTTTGGTCTTCACAGGAAACACCCAAGGCTCAACTGACCTGTACTAACAGAGCACAGGCACCAGTTATGATACTAGATGTTCTCTTAATTACACAGAAGGGTTGCTGAAGCCAGTGCACTTTGCTTTGCAACTGTTGCACACTGCGAGCACACAGGCTGCTGTTTCAGGTCAGCACCTCAATAAGGTGACTACTGCTCAAAAACCAAACAAGTGACCAGAGGAGGGTTCATGCTGCATCGCTGAACAAGCTCATGAAATATTAGCAGCTTACCTTCTTGACAGTCATTGTGGCAAAATACAACTGGTGATGAAGTAGCTTCAAGCATAGCTCTAGAAAACAGCAATATAACATCTTGTAAGTAACAAATCACTAAGTTCAGCTGCAATTCCAAGTAAAGAATGGATTTTGTTTTAAGAATTTGAAGCACTATGCATTTCTATCAAGACTATTTTTCTCAATTAGGAACCCAAGATCAGGACAGAGAAATCAGCAAATCAGATCAGCAATTGATCATACTCATCTGTAGTTAATTAGGGACCCAGGTTGGTTACAGAACCAAAAACAATCCTCAACTTGTAAAAGTAACATGAATATAGGGTATTATACTGTATAATGTGTTTGAAAAGGATACAAGTTCATACTGAAACTTGGAAGACAGTGGTAGATAAAATAAGCCTACCTTAGATTTTTCATTTCCTGGGGGAGATTGTAACTGAGGAGTTTGTTCAGTTTTCTAGTTTTGGATTCTCTGGTAAACCTAATCCTCAACACTTGATTTAGATATCTGTTAAAAACAGACAATAGTACAGCATTTGTGACAGTAAGGATATTAGTCTTCTCATTCTAAGATACAGTTTAAATCTTAAACTGTAAAAAATCTTAAAAATCTTTAAATCTTAAAAAAAAAAATCAAGAAAGTTTAAAAAGAAAAGAGTTACTAAAGAAAATGTTACTATTCAAGGCAATTTAAGTTCCTCAAGTAACTATGAAACAGTTTCTGGGTACAGTGACAACTTGTGCTCTCAGGCATTCAGGAAGAATGATCTGCTTATCAAAATTTCAATGTCATTTTTTTTCCATACTTTAAAGTATTGCATAACTTACTTTTCCATTGTTCCAAAAAGCCACTTAGGTTCTTTATTAAATGGCATTTTCATGCCATGAAACCTAGCCATCTTCTCAGCTATTTCAGCGGATATGTCAGGCAAGCTTAGTTCTTCAGTACTTAGTTTCCTGCTCTGTAATAAAATATAACATTCTTAAGTGTAGTTAATTGATTAATTACAAAAGTGCAATTAATTACGAACAGTAGCATTAGTCTCGACATGGAATAGTATAAAATACTAGCATGGTACTCAAGAAATACACTTTTTCATCCCAAATGAACTCACTAAACTGCTGTGTTTGGAAAAGCTGGGTTAGCCAGCCTAGCTTACTGTTAACTCAGTCAATTCTCTTCTAGACCAAGGCCTGGGGAACACCACATCTCACACCAGGGCATCTTCAAAGCAGATATTGGGTCTAAATATTTAAGACCATCAAAAGCATCTGCCCTGGTTGCTGTTTAAGGGAAGTGTTACTCCACAGCTTCCAGTGCTGTTTGGTACCTGACAGGCTCTTTATCTTCATGTATTAGTCTCTGCTACAGCTGAAGAGTTTTTAGATCTCTCTGCCTGGCAAGGGTGCTCTCCAACACTCACTGTGACTCTATCAAATTACAGCTCACAATTACCACAGGCTGCCAAGTATTCCATTCCCACACCCCTGCTTTTCTGGGCAGCCTACAGACCTCCTTGTCATGATCAATTAAAACAGCTACCAGCAACCCACTAATAATCATGAACAGGTCTTACGGGAATGAATTCCTCCAGTCGTCCTTGTGGAAAGATTCCATACAGCTTTGGGCCAAGAGCTCTCTCTGCAAGAATGGCAAACATAACACTTTCCAGAACCATGGCTTCTGCCCCCTATAAAAAATATTAAAGCATTAGTTGGTGCTTGCACAGAAGTGACTCAACATTTTATTAACGAAAGTTTCTTGACTAATAACAACTCACAGTTAGCATGGGAGCAACACAAATATTTTGCTTTCAAGTTTAAAGCTGGGGAAGAAAAATCATTATTACTTAACAGGTACTGTTGGTGGGCCAAGTCAAAAGAAAACTATGAAAAAAACAAAAACACCTCCTGCTCAACCTGTGGGAACTCTGCAAATTCATTTCCTGCAGGAGTTTGTCCTACTGAAGCACAGCACTATAAATATTATCCTTGGCTATTTTAGCACACTTTGGAACACTGCCTTTTAACTATGCAAGTGAATGAAGTGAACAACTGAACTAACCAGTTTTTCTTTTAGAAGAATGACTTAGGATTTGTTTCCCATAAGCATATTTTAGGTCTTTTTTTTTTAAAGAGAAAAATTTAAACTCCATGCATGTGTGTGAATAAACATTCTTCCTTTTCTACCTCCAAACAGACCTCAAGTTTCAATAACTTTTCTTCAAGGTTTTCCTTACATCAATAAATTCAGCCCATAACAACCACAAGCAGACAGCTTTTTAATATGAATTTTTTAAAATTAACAGAAATATTAAATATATCTCAAAAATCCAGTTAAAATCACTGAAGTATAGCTTTCTTGATAGGCAAGATTAGCTGTAAGTAAACACAGAAGCCACAGAATAAATCATTACATCTAGCAATTATGTTAACCAGAATCTAGCTGTACTCAAACCCTAGAGCTCTGCTCCTACTTTTGAGCAAATCATAAAGTCTGACCCATGACACTTAAAAGCAGAAGCATTAAGAGCACAAAATTCAGAAAACTCAGATACTTTAGACTACAGAGCCTTTAGACTACTACAGTAGTCACTGCTGTCTCAGACAGGAAGTAACTCTTTCCATACAAGTTCCACTCTTTAGTACGCTTCAAGCAGTTTCGTTGATAAATTATTTTTATTACTGGTCTACACCTTATTAATCTGGCATCTTCTCAAGAAATTCTAGCATTTCATATTAAATGTTCATATTATGTTCTGAAGCATTAACTTCAATAAAAAGTCAGTCATCAAGAATATCGATAGAGACTTTAAGACAATTTGCATATGAATGTATTTGATCCATGTCCTCCACTGTTTCTCCATTTCAACTCCTCGAAGCAGAACTAATGCACCAGAAATATGGACTTTCAATAATTTCACATGCCCTCACCACCACACATCTGAACTTTTCAGAAGCCTAATGCCAAGCACCAAAAAGCAAATTAGCGACAGGTTACTGCATGCCTACTCCATCACCAGCTGATACCGAATTTGCCTGTGCCTGGTCCAACACCAGGGAGTTTTAAGAGCCTGATTACAGCACTCCTTCCCATTAAAATGTCAGTTCCTTGTTTTCACACCTTACTGAAAAACCAACTCATGATACTTGGATAACAGCAAGTGCCAAAGTGTTCTTCATCAGTACGTCCCTTAATGCATCAAGGGTGACAACAAGAAATAGTGACATTTCTTATTACTCAACAGTGCACTTCTGGGTTGCTTCTGCCACGCCTCTGCCTAGCCCCTGTCTTTTAAGACATGCTTAAAAATTTAGAACTTTCAGGTAAGCCATGACTACACGGTTGCAAATTTGTAAACACCTTTGTTAGCAGTGTTAACAAGGATGGCTGCATCTCTCCATGAAAGATCTGCTTCAAGGTTAAGAAGTAGAGACAAATATGATCTAAAAAGCAGCAGGATAAGAATATTCAAGTTTAAATGCTCTAGTGCCTGACTCTTAAAAGACAAAAAAGTTTTAGAGCTCCAAAAGAACTTCCTCTACTGTGACAGAAGGGTCACTTGAAAACAAGTCCAGTGCGAGCTCTGGAATAACACCATCTGCGTATCTCAGGCAAAGGCTTCTTCACAACACCCGATGGACCTTTCAAAAATTACAAAGGCCATTAGAAAATTCTATAGGGTACTTCATACAGACACTGAACAAATCCAGGTATCTCACTCTTCAGTTAAACGTTCACCTGATGACTTTTTTAAAGGCTCGAGCACTGTCACCAAGCAAATGATGTATCTCGATGCCTTCCAATACTCTGCAACATACTTACACTGCCAAGACAACAAAGCTCTGAAGCTCTTGATTTTAATCCGTTCCAAAGAGATGTAACCACGAGCACTAGTATTTAAAACAAGCTTCTGGAGAAGATTTGACCACTCACAGTTTTAAAATAATAACTTAGAACTCAGTGTTGCATTTCAAACTTAAGAACTAAAAACACTCTTTACAAGACTTTGCCAGTACTCGATGCCTGTTCAGGCAAGGAGAGATCAAAAGCCTTTCTGTCCTTCAGCTGGAGCTGAAGCTTCTGTTTTACACTTGCTTCAACAAAAATCTCACTGTAAAATACATGAAAATGTATTGAGTTTGTGTGGCTGGGTTTTGGTAGCGGGGGGCGCATAGGGGTGGCTTCTGTGAGAAGCTGCCAGAAGTTTCCCCTGTGTCCGACACAGCCAGTGCCACTGGCTCCATGAAGGACCCACTGCTGGCCAAGGCCGAGCCCGTCAGTAACGCCTGTGAGAACAGAATTAAAAAAGGGGAAGAGAAAAAAAAAGCTGCAGACTTTGCAGCTGGAGAGGAATGAGAAGATGTGAGAGAAACAACTCTGTAGACATCAAGGTCAGGGAAGAAGGAGGGGGGGGAAGTGCTCCAGGCACCACAGCAGAGATTTCCCCACAAAGTGTGGTGAAGACCATGGTGGAACAGATGTCCCCCTGCAGCCC
>NW_010331326.1:0-1081 GCF_000700745.2 Antrostomus carolinensis | reverse complement strand
AGATCTGTGGGGCTGGAGGGTTCTAGGTCTGTGGGGCTGGAGGTGGGACCCATAGATCTGTGGGGCTGGACCCATAGATCTGTGGGGCTGGAGGGTTCTAGGTCTGTGGGGCTGGAGGTGGGACCCATAGATCTGTGGGGCTGGACCCATAGATCTGTGGGGCTGGAGGGTTCTAGGTCTGTGGGGCTGGAGGTGGGACCCATAGATCTGTGGGGCTGGACCCATAGATCTGTGGGGCTGGAGGGTTCTAGGTCTGTGGGGCTGGAGGTGGGACCCATAGATCTGTGGGGCTGGACATATAGATCTGTGGGGCTGGGGGTGGGACCCAGAGATCTATGGGGCTGGAGGGTTATAGGTCTGTGGGGTTGGAGGTGGGACCCAGAGATCTATGGGGCTGGACATATAGAGCTGTGGGGCTGGACCCATAGATCTATAGGGCTGGGGGTAGAAGTGGACCCAGAGATCTATGGGGCTGGAGATGGATGTGTGTGGGGTTTGGACAGGTGCCCCACACATCTATGGGGCTGGTGCTGGACCCATAAATCTATGGGGCTGGGGGTAGAAGTGGACCCAGAGATCTGTGGGGCTGGAAGTGTGACCTAGAGATCTATGGGGTTGAGATTGGAAGGGGGATGACATCTATGGGGCTGGACCCACAGATCTATGGGGCTGGAGTTGGGTGTCTATAGATGTGGGACTTGTGCCCCACAGATCTATGGGGCTGGAGCTGGTTCTGCCCCTCGTGCCCCACACCTCTATGGGGCTGGAAATGGTTCTGTACCTTGTGCCCCACACATCTATGGGGCTGAAGATGGCTATATAGAGGGGTGAAATGTGTCCCTAGTGTCTCTATGGGGCTGGAGCAGGTCCCACCTCCCCTGCCCCATAGATCTATGGGGCAGGAGATGGGGTTGAAGGTGGGACCCACACATCTATGGGGCAGGAGATGGGTGTCTATAGAGGTGAAATGTGTCCCCAGTGTCTCTGTGGGGCTGGAGCTGGTTCTGTAACAGGGGTGGGACGTGTGCCCCACAGATCTATGGGGCTGGAGATGGGGTGAGAAGGGGCTGGACCCAGAGCT
>NW_010331325.1:10146-11688 GCF_000700745.2 Antrostomus carolinensis | reverse complement strand
GAAGCCGCTGTCGGCCCCCTCGTCCAGCGAGATGGTCTGGGAGCCCCCCACGTTGCGGTCCCCAGCCCCCTGGTCGCTCAACTTGGTGTAGGTGGAGCTGCGGGTGAGGGATCGGGCTGGGGACCCCCCGGCCGACTCACCGGCCCCCTCCTCCTTCAGCGCCCCGTTCTGTGCCACCTCCATGCTGTGCAGCAATGTCTCCAGCTTCTTGTTCTGGATGTTGATGTCTACGAAATACTTCTGGAGCCCTTTGTCCTTCTCCAGCAGGTTGTTCTTCACCGTGTCGATGACCTGCTTCAGCTGCTTGATCTCCTTGCGGGCTTCCTTCAGCGCCAGCTGGGCTTCCACGCGGTGGCACTCCTCCTCGATCCAGTCCTCCTGCATCCGCGACAGCTGCGTCTTCAGGTCCTCGATCTCAGCATCCCTGTGAGAGATGGGGAGGGCACTGCCGTGGTGCTGAGGAGGCTGTGGGGACAGCCCTGTCCTCATGTGCCCGGCACTGATTTGGAGCCAGATCACCCAGTAACACTCATGGGTTGGAGGGGACCCTCAGAGTGAAGCTCAAGGACTGTTGGGAGCGATGCTCAGGGGACCCTTGTGAGTGATATTCAGGGGACCCTTGGGAGTAATGCTCAGGGACCCTCAGAGAAATGTGCAGGGACCCCCAGAGTGATCCTCAGGGACCCTCAGACTGAAGCTCAAGGACCCAGAGAGGTTTTGCCCAGTGAAGCTGTGGAATCTCCCTCCCTGGAGATATTCAAAAACCATCTGGACAAAATCCTGGTTCATGTGCTCTGGGAGTCCCTGCTTGAGCAGGGGGGTTGGACTAGGTGACCTTCCAACCTCAACCACTCTGTGATTCTGTGACCCCTGGGAGTGATGCTTGGGGACCCTCAGAGTGATGCTCAAGGACCCTCGGAGCGATGCTCAGCCCTCTCCCATATGGGACACAGTTCCCAGGGCTCCCAAGGGCTGCGTGGGGACGGGCAGGAGCCCCGGGTGGGCACGTGGTAGCCAGCACGCCAGCAAGGACGTGCCTGAGCCCGAGAGCAGCAGATGGGGATTAGCCACCCTCTGACGCTGAAATTCAGAAAAACGGTGACAAAGACTTAGCGGGTGGCACAGGGGACAGTGCAGCCACCGCAGCTGGGACCTACGGGCTCCGTGGCCCCCGAATCCGCAGCTCCCCCGTTGCATGGGCAGCGATGCCAGATGCCCACAACACCACTGCAAAGCCAGGAAACCTCTGTTTTTTTCGATGCCAGATGCCCACAACTCTGCTGCAAAGCCAGGAAACCTCTGCCTGGGCATGAGCCCGAGGACACTGGGAATGAAGAGCACACAGGACCAGTCCCATACTGGATCTGCTGCTATGGGTGGCAGTGGGTGGTGCTGGGAGCCTTTCCGGGGGGTCTGTGCCCGCTGCTCCCGTGCTCACCTGTCCTGCAGCCGCTCCTGCGTGTCCTTCAGGCGAGCTTTCAGGTGCCTGATGCAGACCTCCTTCTGCTGCAGGGGTGTCAGGTACTGCTCCGGCGTCGGTGG
>NW_010331325.1:8046-9879 GCF_000700745.2 Antrostomus carolinensis | reverse complement strand
GGGGCCAGCGGGAGGGTGGGTGCAGCCCCCGACGTGCTGGCACTGCCCACGGCTGCTGGGTCCTCTGCAGAGCTGGAGGCTTCACCGGGGCAGTGGCACCGGGAACAGGCGGGCACTGAGGTCTCTGAGTGCCTCCAGCCACCTTTCCAGGGAATGACAGATGCAGGTGGAGACCCCAGGGTGGGATCAGCCCCCTCACAGGAGGAGTTGGAAGATGGGTAAGGGGAGGGTTCGGGATGGAGCAGGTCTGGAGCTGGCAGCTGTCCCATGCGTGAGAGCAAGCTGGGGCATCCAGCATCTGCTCCGGGCTGGGACAGCAGCACGTCCACACCGGGGCGGATGAGGTGACGTCTCTGGCCCAAAGCCCAGGGCAGTGTGGAGAGCAGGGGCTGGCCAGGGACAGGGCTGCAGAGAGAGCTGTGCACACCACGAGATGCTCCTGCATTGCAGCAGGGTGGACCAGAACCCCTGAGCATGGCAGCGGGGCAGCCCAAAGCCCCCATGCAGGGTGCCAGGCAGCCCAGCAGCACCAGCAACACCAGCAGCACCAGTCAGGGACACAAGCAACATGTTAGGAGCAGCCAGGCAGGATGGTGGCCTTGCAACACCTACAGCAGCGGGACGGTCACCACTCCCTGTCTGCAGCGTGTGCAGGGTCTGTGCCCAGGTTACCCTCAGGACCCTCATGTCCTCCCAAAATTGATGCCACCTCTGGGAGCTGGAAAGTGGTTGGGGACGGGCAGGAGGAGCTCAGCCTGGGGATGGCTTTAAACTGGAAGCGGGGAGATTGAGATGAGATCTGAGCAAGAAATTCTTTACTGGAGGGTGGTGAGCCAGTGTCCCAGGTTGGGCAGAGAAGCTGTGGCTGCTCCTCCCTGGAAGTGTTCAAGGCCAGGTTGGATGAGGCTTTGAGCAACCCGGTCTAGTGGAAGGTGTCCCTGCTGCTGGCAGGGGGGTTGGGACTGGATGAGCTTTAAGGTCCCTTCCAACCCAAACCAGGTTGGGATTCTGTGATTCTATGATCCCAAACGCTGGGTTTATGCCCCGAGGGCACCAGGAGCTCCCACTGAGAAGCCAGGCTGCCTCCTGCTCTCACCAGCCCTCCACTGGGCAGCACGAGGGGATGGAAATGAAGCTCTTCCCAACTGTGCTCTTGGTCCCAAAGGTCTCGGGGTGCCCCTCGGGGTGCAGAAGCGGAGGGAGGGGTGTGTGCAGCGCGCAAGCCACAGCCACGGCAGGACAGAGGGAAGGGGACAGGGTGCTGGGGGGGAGAAGACACGGCAGAGAGGTTTGGAGGAAGATGGTGGGGGGTCTGCGAGACACACCAGCAGCTCCACCAAGCACACAGCCTCGCTCTGCCAGCCCCTGTGCTCCTGTCCCCACTGGGCACCGGCACCATGGGTGCTGCTCCCCACTACCCAGGGACACCCGGCAGCCGCCCTGAGGCCACGGGTGATGGGTTACCTTGGGGTGGGGCTGCTGTCACTGCCCTTGCAGGAGCCAGAATTGCTGCTGCTGCTCAGCGAGGAGGTGCCGTAGGTGTCCCTCCCGGGGGGCGAGGGGCGCCTGGAGGCAGGGAGAAGAGGCTGTGTCTCAGGCCGAGTGGCTGAGGGTGCCGAAGACTTAAAGAAGGAGGCAAAGCCACTCCGTCCATAAACCCCACGACTGCCAACCACCGCACCGAGAACACACAAGACAAAAGGACAAAACAAACAGCAGGGATCAAAATGGCACGGACACGGCGATGGGCACAAAGGCAGGGCTGGGGGGCTGCCCACCCGCTCTCCCCCCCCCCAGGGTGGCATCCCCTGGATGCCAGTGTGGGGTCCCTGC
>NW_010331325.1:7646-8035 GCF_000700745.2 Antrostomus carolinensis | reverse complement strand
AGGAGCCCCTTGGGAGCCCCCTGGGAGCGTGGTCCCAGAACCCACACCTGGGCAGAGCTGCCTTTTCCCTCTGCCCATGGCAGCCAGAGCCTAAATAACAGCAGCCCAGGTCATGGAGACATCTGGAGGGGAATAAATGGGCTTTTTCCTCTCTTTTTTCCCCCTCTTGCTCGTTATCCCCCTGCAGCTCAAGGGGAGGTTTATCAAGGGGTAACACACCTCCCAGCTTCACCAACCAACCCCAGCACCCCTGTGCCACTGCCCAAGGCCAGGACCCTCCACCACCGCCTGCCTTTGCCAGAATGGAGGGAGGGGTCGGTCCTGGCTACGGCAGAGACGGACAGAGAGGGACAGGGGGTGCAGCGCTCGGGGGGCTGCATGCACAGATG
>NW_010331325.1:7308-7617 GCF_000700745.2 Antrostomus carolinensis | reverse complement strand
CCCACAAGCTGGGCTGGGGGGTTCGTGCTGCAAAGTGGCAGCTCGTGGTGTAGGTGGGGATCGTCCTGGTGGGAGAAGCACCGGTGCCCAGTCCCAGAGGCAGAAGCATATTCCCCTTCGTGATCCGGTGGACGAGCGTCTGCTCCCCGGCAGAGACATCGCCGCGGTGCCGCGGGTCCTGGGCGCGGGGGAACTGCGGGTTAAACGGAACAGAGAGAGGAGGTGAAGGCAAGAAACCACCCCAGGGAGATGGGAACCAGAGCATCAGTTTAGTCCCCAGGGCCACCTGAACGGGGACAGATGTGGACT
>NW_010331325.1:6908-7187 GCF_000700745.2 Antrostomus carolinensis | reverse complement strand
CCACAGTCTACAGCCTCTGTCCCACCGGTTTCCATGCATGGGGCAAGCTTTCTCCTGACCCCGGGTCCCTGTCCCTGCCGCAGGGACGCAGGGTGCTGGCAGTGGTGGCATGGCCTGGGGCAGAGATGGGACAAGGCTCTGCCACCCAGCCCAGACCTCGCTGAGCTCCTGCCCGGGCAGGTGGTTGTCCCCGCAGCGCGCTGGGCACCGGTTTTTCCTTAATTAACTCAGAATCACCCGTTCGCCAGTGAAATCAGGTAAGGAAGCAGAGATCCCTGC
>NW_010331325.1:6508-6824 GCF_000700745.2 Antrostomus carolinensis | reverse complement strand
GGAGGGGGCAGCAGCGGGGATGGGAACTGCTGCAGCGGACGGGAGCTACGGGAAGGATCCGCTCAGCACGTCCATCCCGTCCAGCATCCCGCGGTGCCACCGCGATGCCACATCACACTCAGGGGCTGCTGGGGACAGCCGGGCTGGGGACACGGCGCAGGATCCCTCCACATCCCCGAGCTCATTCACGATGCCGGTCTTGTCCCAGATTTTGGCAGCTCCAGCCCAGAGCACTGTGAGCGATGCCACCAGCTGATCATCGATGGGCAACTGGAATCGCCGAGTGCTGCTCGGCCCTGGTCCAGGGGACAGGGCT
>NW_010331325.1:6037-6382 GCF_000700745.2 Antrostomus carolinensis | reverse complement strand
ATGCAGCCTTTTGCATTTGCCACCCCAGGGTTGTTTTTCCCAGGCTGCCTCCTGCCTGCTGCTCAAAGCCCATGACCACCAGCCCAGGCCTGTCCTCTGCTGAGGATTCACCGCTCCCTGATCCCAAAACCAGGACCCCAAAGAGCCCAGAGAGCTGGAGCAGAGGAGCCGGCGATGTGCAGCCACGGTGAGCACTCAGCCCCGGCTGGCACAGTGCCCCACGCTGGGAGGCTGCCAGCATCCCTGGGACACGGTGACTGGGATCTGGGGGTCCTGCTGCTCCCCTCTGGGGGATGGATTTGCCAGAGAAGGACCTGGGCAGAGGGAAGCATCGCTCTGTCCTGC
>NW_010331325.1:4410-5899 GCF_000700745.2 Antrostomus carolinensis | reverse complement strand
CACAGCCCGGGCTCCGGCTGCGGGGCCCGGCAGAGCTGGGCAGCGGGGCCAGCCTGTCCCTCACTCTTCATGCTGTAGGGTGCTCCTCACGCAGCTCTCAGCAGGGCTTTAGGGAGATCTGTGGCCACGGGGGCTCACTCCTTGGCCTAAAGCAGTCCAGAGGTACCAGCATCACCACATCCCAGAGGTACCTGGCACCACCACAACCCAGAGGTACCTGGCACCACCACAGCCCAGTAATACCAGCATTGCCACATCCCAGAGGTACCAGCACCACCACACCCCAGAGGCACCCGGCATCACCACGTCCCAGTGGCACCCGGCATCACCACAGCCCAATGGTACCCGGCATCACCACAGCCTCCAGCTCTTCCCAGTTCACAGCAGTTCCCTGTACACCAAACCCCTCTGCATTCCATTGACACACGGCACCAGGCAAGTGCCAGCACCACAGACGGCAACGCCCGCATCCAGCACACGGGCTGGTACCGCAGCGGGGGCTCCTACGAGATTCAGGGACATGGTGTGAATGTTGGGCTTGTCACGTGCAGGGACAGGAGTTGGACTCGATGATCCTTGAGGGTCCCTTCCAACTCACAACATTTGATGATTTGATGATTCTGTGACCCTGGCCACAAAAGCAAGAGGGAATCCCAGATTATCCTGTCCCATGTGAAATGCAAGAAAGGGAGAACCAGCAAAGACCTCAGCTTTGCCAGTGAAAAGACCTCTGTGCCAGCCTGGCCCCCACCTCCCTGCGATCCCTGCCACTTCTGGTGGCTCCAGCTCACCTCTGCAGCTGCTCATTCATTAAGCACTAGAAAAAAACACATGGAGAAGAAATGAAAAGTGTTCAAAGATGAATAACCCCCTCCCCAAGCACGCTGCATGCTCTCCTGCAGGGAAGACGATGGGTCAGGAAACACAGGGGAGCAACCAAGAGCAGGTCACTAAAATCTAAAAACCATCTAATAGATGGGACGTGGGGCAGGAGTCAGAGCAAAGCTGGGAGGGAGCAGAGCAGAAGAAATCCCATGAAAACATGGGGTGGGAAGCAACCCAAGCCGGGGCAGAGGGCGTGCAGGCTCACTGCTCCGTGTCAGAAGCACCGGAGACGGGGCCAGCAGAGCTGGGAAAACAGCTCCTGCTCAGAATGGGGACAAAACCCCCAAAATGAACATCAGAGAAGAAACCCATGGGCCTGGAGGCTGACATGCCACTGCCAGCATCTCCCAGTCTGCAAACCCCAACTCATGGAAAGGGTGGATGAGATCAAGCCAGGTCTCATCACCAGCTGAAAGACGGTGTGGGGAAGGGATCTCCTCCCCCTTATCTTCATCTTTGTAGAATGAGGAATATGAGGAACATCTCTCAGGACAGAGAAGAAACGCAGGGGAACCCCTTGGTTGTGTGTTGATCCTTATGGAGCTGACAAAACCAGCCTGTGCCCCAGGAGAGGGGACGTGGCCGCAGCACAGGCTGCGGAGAG
>NW_010331325.1:3375-4260 GCF_000700745.2 Antrostomus carolinensis | reverse complement strand
TTTATATTATTCAAATATAATTACATTTTAACAGCCACTGCCCGTGTGAGTGGGGGTGAGGTTCAGGTGATTCAGGGAGTGCTGGCGATCCCTGTGCCACTCTTGTTCCCTGGGGATCCTGGTACAGGCCAGGATCTGATGGTCCAACTCACACCAGATCCAGAGATCATCCTGCAAACCACCTCTACGTGTTCCAGCATCTTGCAAAGCACCCCAAAACAGCGCTCGGGGGACGGGCAGGATGAACGCTGCCCACTGCAAGGTCAAACGCTCTCTCCTGGAGCCTCCGACAGCAAAACTCCCTGTGAATCCCCTGGCCCAAACTGGACCAGAAAAGCAGCTTTTTTAAAAACAACAGCAGAAAATAGTGCTTATTGTGCACCAGCCTGGGGAATTGACACCAAATAAAAGCGAGGGTTCTTGGTGAGGAAACAGACAGAGTTACAGCAGGAAAAGCTGATACCCCAGGAGGGGTGGGATGGAGCAGAACTGGGCACAAGAGCTGCTCACCCCCAGGACTGGAGACCCCCCCTCCCTGGGACATTGGGCTGTAACTGCCCCCCAAGCAGTTCCTGTGCCGCTGTGGTCAGCAGCACTCGGCTCAGCCCTGGGCAGGGATCCCCACACCTGCACCAGTAACGGTATCCAGCACCAGCACCAGCAACCAGGAGGGGTGGGATGGAGCAGAACTGGGCACAAGAGCTGCTCACCCCCAGGACTGGAGACCCCCCCTCCCTGGGACATTGGGCTGTAACTGCCCCCCAAGCAGTTCCTGTGCCGCTGTGGTCAGCAGCACTCGGCTCAGCCCTGGGCAGGGATCCCCACACCTGCACCAGTAACGGTATCCAGCACCAGCACCAGCAACCATGGCACACATCCCTGTCC
>NW_010331325.1:417-3364 GCF_000700745.2 Antrostomus carolinensis | reverse complement strand
CGACCCCTGGGGCCGGGAGCCCCCGTCACTGCCACTGCCCAGGGTGAGTGATGCCACAGGGCTCTGGGTGCTCCTGAGCTGTTGTTCTTGGTGGGTCTCCAACTCTCACTGGTGGCAGAGGGGATCTGGGGTACCGCCACCCCACAGATCATGCCATAACAGTGACACAAAGCAGAGCACCCCGAGGCTCAGCCTGGTGCCGCAGGGGAGGATTCCCCCAAGACTTGCACCTCAGCCATCATTTTCAGAGAATCATAGAAATCCACCAGCTAATGCTGCATCATAGAATAATTTTGGTTGGAAAAGCCCTTTAAGATCACCAAGTCCAACCGTTAACCTGACACTGCCAAAGTCCACCACTAAACCGTGTCCCTAAGCACCATATCCATACATCTTTTAAATACCTTCAGGGATGGGGGCTCCACCACTGCCCTGGGCAGCCTGTTCCATACCTGACAACCCTTTCAGTGAAGAATTTTTTCCTAATATCCAACCTAAACCCCCCCTGGCACAAATTAAGGCCGTTCCCTCTTGTCCTATCACTTGTTATTTGAGAGAAGAGACCAACACCCACCTCACAGGGAGCTGGAGAGAGCAATCAGGTTTCCTCTCAGCAGAATTTGGGATCGCTGCCCCACACAGACACCTCTCTGCCTTGAATGCCACCCCTGCCCCACGCCACGCTGGGTCCCCCGGCCGGGCCAGTGACAGGGCTGGGCAGGTCTCACTCCTGGGTGAAGCCCCCGATGATTCCTCAGCCCATCCCTCCAGAGGTTTGGCCACCGCAGGCTCTCCCTCCCGAGGTGTCTCTTTGCCTGATCTCTGCAGCGTTCAGAAGGAACCGGCTGCTGCGTGGCCCGAGCTGCCCCACCAGCTCATCCCGTCCCCGTGGGGAACACGTGGAGAAGGTGCGAGAGCAGGAGGGCTCGTTGGGCAGCCCCAGCCCCCCGGGACCAGCCCCCCGGGCCTTTCCCCAGGTTTCCTGCTCACCCATCGCCCTGCCCGCTGCCGGATTCCCTTGTTTTCCTTGGCGCATCCTGCGTTAGGAGCGGTTTGACACGGTGGCACCAAGCCCAAGCGCTTAAGAGCAGCTTTACTGACTCTGCAGAAACCTCGGGAGGAGAACGGTGCCCTCCCTGCGGGTCCTTCCCTACCGGCTGAGGGGCAACCGGATTTCTTCCAGTATCAACCAGATTAAAACCAGAGAGCAACAAGGGGAGGGAAATCACAGCTTCGTTTTTCTGGGGAAGAAAAAGGGCTCCCAAGGAGACCCCCCTGCCTCTCTGGTGCAGACTCTGCTTTTCCTTCACGCTAAAAAACAAAATCAAAGCACTGAACATGGCAAACAACCAGAACCTGCTGTGGGACAGAGCACTGCACCCCTGAAACGGCGGCAACGCCAGATCAGCCTGTGTTTGAAAAGGGACTGGGGTGCAGTTGGGGGGTGGTGGGATGGAGCAGGATCCAACAGCCAGGGCTGGATCAGCCTGTGGGCACCACGGGCATCATCAGAGCCTGTCTGTGCTCCTCCGTCTGCCACGGGGGGCTTCTTCAGGAGATGGGGGCTGCTCCGCTCCTGCTCAGGAGCTTCCAAGGGAGCAGCACTGTCTCCAGCAGCTGGGAAACCCTGGTCCCTTCTCCAGCAGGGACAGGCTCATCCCAAAGCAGGCAGAGCTTCACCTGGGCCCTGGACAGAGGGAGATGCTCCAGTTCACACCAGAACAGAGTGCTCAGGGCAAGAGCAGGGACAAAACACACGGGATGTTTATGCAACACCACCAGAAAAATCAATTTTGCTCAGAGTTGTTGTATCACGTAACACAACGCAGGAGCATCTCCTTTTATTCTCTTGTTTGTTAGAAAATGCTGAGTTGACACCCAGAGATTACAGGAAAATAGAGACCATTCGAAAAGATCAGGTTATGCAGCTCATGGCTTTTCCAGCTGACCTGGCTGCAGCGCCAAACGGGGAGGTGGCAATTCCTGACCCTCATGAGCTAAAAATAAGGTGCCTGGGCAGAGGGAACGGGTTGGTCTCTTGCTGGGGCCTCTGGAAGCAAAGGGAAAAGGGAGAAGAGCTCTGTGACAAATGCTGTAGCAGCAGCAGCTGCCATGAGCAGGATTCCCGGGATGCAGACCCTCTGGCCTGACCCAGCGCTGGGAAGGTTGGGGATGCTCATGAGGTCACACCCCACAGCCCATCCTGTGCTGGGGCTCTGCTGGGGAGGACCCCTAAGCAGGAAGAAGAGCCCAGTCCTTTGGGATACACAGGCAAAAACACGGATGAAAGATCCAGTTCCCAGCACAACAGCTCTTCCTCCACTCCTCACGCCCGCGCGGTCTCGGCGCGGCGGAAACGGGTCTCCCCCAACCCCATCCACCTCGAGCGAGGGCTGGGAGAGACGGGGGTGATGGAGGATCAGCCCCAGGTCCCTGCACTGCTGGCATGGCCTGCTTTAGTCACACCACACCAAACCTCCCCTCTCAGCCGGCTGCGATGCTGCCCAGGTGTGAGCACAGGCATTGCCCCCTCCTGACCCCCCAGCCAGGGACCTCTGCACCCTGGAAATCAGGGTTTGCACCTTCATGCAGCAGGTGAGGGCACAGGGCACCCATCGCCGAGGCAGGGTGGGGAGAACGCCGGCGTTTTATAAGCACAATAAACGCACAGCGGCGCGGTTCTGTGCGACAGCCAGACAGCACTGACCTTGCGGGGAGGAGAGAAAAGGAGCACCCGGCTCATCCATCAGCGCACGGATTTTCTGTGTCCCTCCAGAGATGGAGCATTAAAGCCATTAAATAATAAAACCTCAATGGCACGGCAGCTCCGGCTCCTGCAACGCCCCACGGTGCTGGGAGACACGGTTGGATGCTGCGTGAGGAGATGGGGGTCTGGTGTGGGTGGGGAGGGTCTGGTGTGGGGGGTGGGGGTCTGCTGTGGGGGACG
>NW_010331325.1:0-204 GCF_000700745.2 Antrostomus carolinensis | reverse complement strand
ATGGGGATCTGCTGTGTGTGATGGGGGTCTGGTGCATGAGGGGAGGGTCTGGTGCATGAAGGGAGGGTCTGGTGCATGAGGGGAGGGTCTGGTGCAGGTGATGGGTGTCTGGTGTGTGTATGGAGGGTCTGGTGCAGGTGATGGGGGTCTGGTGTGTGTGTGGAGGGTCTGGTGCAGGTGATGAGGGTCTGGTGTGTGTGGGGA
>NW_010331324.1:8856-9079 GCF_000700745.2 Antrostomus carolinensis | reverse complement strand
CTTCCCCATGGGGGTTTTGGAGCACGGGAGAGCCCTGGGGTTGTGGGTGGCAGGTGGTTTGTGGGGATGCACCCTGCTCCTGGCACCTCAACATCTCCTTAAATGTATGGGGGGGTGAAGGGGGTCCCACATCCTCCTTGGGGACCATCCTGGGTTTCTCCTCTGTTCTGCCCTGTGGCTCCCGAAATGACCCTGCTCCCACCTCGCCGTCACCTGCCACTTC
>NW_010331324.1:0-8798 GCF_000700745.2 Antrostomus carolinensis | reverse complement strand
AAGGGAAACTTAGAAATTTCCTGCCCCGTCCTCTTTGATTTCCAGCTCCTCCGGTGCAGCCACAGGGTTATGTGGGGTGGGGGGCACCTCACAAACCTGGCTGGGGGTCCTGCCCTGGGAGGGATGTGCTGTGGGCATCTTCCCTGCGGAGGGATGAGCTCTGTGTTAGCAGGAGAAAGAAGGAAAAAAAAAGAGGGAAAATAAAACTGTGGATGCGCTTGGAGCTTGGAAACCCGCGTGTTTGCCTCGGAAGGTGTAAAAATCCTCCGCGCGCCACTTCTGGAGATGCCCAGAGAGAAACACAGGGGTAGCTCCTTGCTTGGACATAAAACCAGGGGCTGTGACATCAGTTTTGCAGCGAGTTGCCATCCGGCTTGTGACATTGTCGGGCTGACTCTGCGAGCCTTTGGCCAGTAAAGCTCCGTAAAGCTCGCTCCTCTGCCCGCTGATGGGAGAGCGGCGCGGGGAAGGACTCGCACCCATTTTATCATCTTGCAAAACCTTCCCCCACCCCCTGTTCACTGTGCTGCACCTTTTAAAGTCAAATATAACTTGTAGATCGAGATGGGGTTGGGCACAGATTGAAAAACTTCCTAATTTATATATATTTTTTTTAATTTCCCTCCTGCTGCAAGTGTGTGTTGTATAAAATGCAGCAAAGACGCCGTTTGAGGGTTGGTTGTTTTTTTAACTTATTTAACTAATTTAACCCCCTTTTGGCAATCACATAGGCAAGTCTCTATGATCAAACATGTTGCTGGTAATTAGACTGCCCGTGACAAAAACATGTTTGCAAGTGGAACGGCACGGGGGGGAAAGGGAAGAATTGAAGAGGGAGAAGCAGCGGAGGAGGAGAGCTGCTCCTTTCGGAGGTCGGCACGGTGATGCTGTGAGGAGGAAAACGGAACCCAGCCGTCCGCCGTGTTTTATTTTGTAAAGATTAGATCAGGGGATGGAGCTGGAGGGAAGTCATTAAGGGATTATGATGCCTCGTGCCGGCAGCGCAGACGTGGGCACGGGGCTGGCTGGAACCGTACCTGGATACCCAGGGAAATGAACCCTGTGTGTGTGCCAAGAGCTTGGCACAGGGAGTTGGGATCCTCGATTCTATTTTTTTTTTCTTTCTTTATTTTTTTTTTTTAAAGGAATACTAAAAAAAAAAAAATCCAGTGTTTGTAATGTGCTCTGCTGAGCAGTTAGCTCCAGTAAAGTGAGCTGGTGTCAGCGTTCGCCAGCCCCAGGCGACACTTGCCGCCTGGCACTCTTGCCCTGGCAAGTTGGCAAGAAGTTTCTTTTGCAGAAACCTTCCTCCTGCGTTGCTGTCGCTGGGTCCGGCTTCACAGCAAAAACATGCTTGTTTTTTAGCAAAATAGGGAGTGGAAAGTGGCTGTGGGAGGAAATTTCTTCTGATGCGAACAGCTCGTCTCTGCCAGGGGCTCCTGGGTGTGTTTATCAGAAGCAAAATATGTGATGATAAAACTTTTTTTTTTTTTTTGGAAGATTATTTTCAAAACCATGGAAAGGTACAAAAAAAATTGCTTTTTAAGATACTAGAAGAGGGAGTGGGGAAAAAAAAAAAAAAATCCTGTGGAGATTTGGAAGTTGTTTATTCTGCCTCATTGGCAAACCTTCTCCATGTGACCGGCTTTGGTGGTGAGCTGGCACCGGCTGGGGAACTGCGGATGGGGCTGGGGAGTGCCAGGATGGTCCTGGGGCTGGTGGGGAGCAGAGGAGCTATGGTACCCCAAGGAGGAGGAGGAGGAGGAAGACCCCTGTGTGATGGGTACGTGCTCCATGTGTGTTGTGCGGGCTCTTGGGCAGCTCCCGTGGCTCGGGGAGATGCCGTCCCCGCGGGGTGTTTTTTGCTGGGGCACCGATGCTCCTGTTTAAACAAACGTGGGGCTGTGACTGGGATGAGCCGCTCGCCCGGAGCGGGTGGTGTTGTAACAATCTTATTTCAACACACCTTTCCTGGGGTGCCGGCAGAGCTGGGTTTATCTAGTGGGGTTTAACTGCACCAGAGCTAATAAAGGCATAAAACACCAACGGTGCCGTCCGTCATCCTGTGTGCTTGGGCAGGGTGAGCCCCGCATCCCGCTGCAGAGCCGCTGTGGAAGCCCCGACCCCGAACCCTCCGGCCGTTCTCTTGCTCACTCCGAGTCTCAGTTTATTCCACAAACTGTGGATTTTAGGTGAGTGTTGTCTTTTTGCCTGTGTATTGTGAATTTGCGAGCCAAGGACTGTCCTTTATTTGTTCACCTGTAGCGAGATCTGGATGGGGAACACCTAGGAGAAGCTGTCATGGGCTTGGTAAGAGATATCTTCAGCCTTAGGAGAGAGGGACGGTGGAGGAAGGCTCGAGGTGGGTGGCTTAATACAAAATATTGGGCTAGAACTTGTGAGTGAAGGATGCACTGCAGTCTCATCTACCCAGGAGCTTCTGGTGGTCCCTCAGCTTTGGTTCTCTGCCTGCAAGTTGTCCACTGCTGCCTGTTAGTGGGAATGTGTTTGCCCAGGAGGGTTCTGCCAGTGCTTCTTGGTCCAGAGGGCGGCTGGCTCGTGCTGGAGCTTGTGCTGGGCTCACGGCTCGGTTGGGTGCCACCCATCACGTGCCAGGATCACATTGTGTCGGTTGGGTTGGCCAGCATGGGATGGGCAATTCTGCCATGCTGGGTCCTACTGGGAGGATGCTCCTGGTTACAGGACTGTCCCCAAACCCTGTGGGGGACATATGGCTTCAGGGCCACCTTCGCTTCTGGTTTGCCTGATGGTTTCACCCGCAGCTTTTGGGGAAGGAAACAACAAGCTGGGATGGCAGGGGACATCTTGTTGACCCCTGGGGTGGGGAGAATGAGCCCCACTGGCAAAAACTGAGGCTGTTTGGTGCTCAGAGTGGTCACGAGGGTGTTGGAGGAGCCACCTCCAGCCCCTGGGCAGTGGGGACAACTTATGGCAGGAGATATCTCTCAGAGATGGAGAAGTTTCTTGTTGTGTTGGGAGTTTTTGGCTGAACTGGACCAGGGTTTGGGGGGAAAACCCTCTCTCAGAGCCTGGAGCTTCCTGTATGGTGTCATGTCCCCTCTGGGTGGCACTTGTCAGCCCGTGTCCTGGCACATTGTCATGGAGCTGTGCTTCACTGGGAGCCCTTTTGCGAGGGCTGTGTTGGCTTTTAGGCTGCTGCTCACCCCAAACCTTCCTTCTCCCAAGCATGGTGTGGGAGTTCAGTGCCTAGAACAAAACCAAAACGTCCTTTAATGATGGACAATTTTTTTTCTTGGACATCTTCTGCCTTCTCCCACAGGAGCTCCACACACCCAGCCAGTGGCCAATGCTGCTGAGCATCCTGTGGCCCTGCATCCCTGTCCCGGCTCATGGCTGGGAGGGCAGGAAGAGGTGGTGAGATGCTTTGTGCCACCAAGAGGATTTCCCAGGGGGTGGCTGTCACCCAACTGGCTGGGTCCTTCCTCCAGAGTCCAAAGTCCCCTGGCTGATCCCTCCTGGATGCGGCCAGAGCTGATGATGGGAAGGAAATTCTCCAGAGCACGGGGTAACTTGGATCTGGAATACAAATATGGTGTCATTGGGCTTATTAAAAAATGGAAGAAGGAGAGAAAATAAAGGCAGGGTGGAGGCGGGGGGGGAAGTGTCCCGTAACTTTTGTGGCAGGAAATGTGGATTTTGAAAATGTGCTGTGCCAGGTATAGCTGCAAAAAAAAACCCCAAAAACCAACCTGTTATTTTGCTGAGCTGGGTTTGGGTGGGGGCAAAGCCATGTTTTTATAAAGCACCATCTCCAGCTTTGCCCTTCTCCAGGGTTATTCCCAAAGGATTTACATTTTCCCCTTTGACTCCCCAACCTGCTTTCCTTGCAGTGAAGTTATTTCCCAACTGGAGAGGTGCCACTTTAATTCTGCATTTCTGTGTGATGGGGTTTGTTTTATGGGCAGGGGAGGGTCTCCCCCTCCCTATCTCCTCCTCCTCGTGCCCCACGCTCAGCTTTGGCTCTGCTGGGAGGAGGGTTTGGGGAGCCGAGCTGCGACCGCTCTGCCTGACACAGATGTTCACCATTAATAAATTAAAACCTCAAAATCGACATGATTTCTCATTAGGAAAACAAAAGGGGTGTTTGTCCCCTGCTGTGTGGGTAAATCTGGAGCTGGGGGAAGGAGGAGGAAGGTGCTGCTTCACATCCCGTTGCTCCCAGTTTGTCCCAGCCTCTCAGCACCCGTGGTCTGGGGCACTCGTGCTGTGTTCCTGCCCTTGCAGAGGGTCCCATTCACGTCCCTTCAAACCCCCAGCACTGGGGGTGGTGGGTTTGTGGGGTGCTACTTGGCGGGGGGGTCTGGTTTGATAGTAGAGCCATTGCTCCCTTGTGCAGGTGCGAGGTGAGGAGCAGGTGAAGGAGAGGAAGGGGCAGGTTTTGGGGACACATCCTGCAGCCCTGCACAGCTGGCTGGGCTCAGAGCTGTCCCAGTTTCCACCAAAGACCCCAATGGATGGGGATAAAACCACAGCAAGCACTTGCTGAGCACAGTGCCCTGGGAAAGGCTCCGATGCTGCCTGCACTGGGGAGGTTGCTGGTACTTTGGGTGCAGAGTCCCCTGTGTCCTCGGAGCTGGGCTTGGTCACCTCCTGGGAAGGGCTGAAGATCAGGTGCTCACTTCTCAAGTACCTGCAAACCTCCAGCAGATCCCGAGTTACATCAACAAGGGGTTCTGGTGATGCCTTTGCAGATCGTGCCCGGCTGATGGAGCCCTGGGGATTGCTCAGGAGGGTTGGGGGACATGCATGGGGGGACAGAAAAGGTCCCCAACATGCAGAGGGACCTGGATGTGGTTTTTCTTGCTTTCTGGCCATTCTTTGCAGGGTTTCTGGCTGGGTGGGGAGATGGGAGCTGCAGAGTATCGGGCATCGCTGTGGT
Organism: Antrostomus carolinensis; assembly: GCF_000700745.2. Classification (NCBI taxonomy): domain Eukaryota; kingdom Metazoa; phylum Chordata; class Aves; order Caprimulgiformes; family Caprimulgidae; genus Antrostomus; species Antrostomus carolinensis. The sequence goes on along the minus strand of NW_010331324.1, from coordinate 3,877 downwards.
GTACAGGGTGGGTGAATGAGTGCCAGCCCCCCAGTGCCCATCAAGGGCTTGTCCAGATGTGGAGGGACCTGTGCAGCCTTGGGGAAAATCTCCCCAAATTTGAGGTTTGGTGTGTATTTTTTGGGGGGGAAGGGAAATGCTCAGACAATGCACTCCTGAGACAAACATATAAAGGAAAATATCCTAAAATCCATCCCAGTGTGTGTGGGGGTGTGAACATGCTGGAGAAACCCCCGGTGAGGGATTTCTGCCCAAACTCCACTCTCGAGGTGTGAGACAAGGTTCATCTCATCTCTCTTTTGCTGTAGCAACAGGCAGAAGGTCTGTGCTGAAATTTGGGACTGAGTTTCCCCGGCTCCTCTGAACAGGATGGATCCCTGGAGCTGGGCTCTGCCTGCCCCAAGGGATGCTCAGGACTCTCTGGATGCAGCGGGCAGGTTGTGGTTGGCACGGCTCTACTCGGGTTATTCATGCTTCTCCTTTTAAACCAGGTTTTTATTTATACCTGGCGAGGCTGCGCCTGCTTTTAGGACCTGTTTTAAAATCCCTTGAAATCTTTCCCTTGATGCTGGTGGGCTCAAGCCCTGAAGAAATGTCCTTTTCCCTGGGAAGTGGAGCTGTGGCTCCAAATCTGGGTCAAATTTTGGGAAGGTTGGAGCAGCCCCATCTCCACGTTGATCACTGCCTTGTTCCTGCACGACGCAGGTATCACACGGGCACCGTCACCGGCGTCCCCCCCCCCCCGCCCCCCCCAGCCGTGCTGCCAGGCAAAAGCAGTGCTGGAGGGATTTCCTCCTGGGTTATAGAGCTGATGGTTTGAAAATACTCTTTGATGAAAAGGCCAGTCTGTTTAGAAATGCCATCAAATGATGTTTAACAGGTGCAGGGGCTCGTCTGGAGGCTGATCCTGGATTTGGGGAAGGTTGGTACCAGAGCGGTGGATGCTGCGGTGGGGAGTGTTGGTCAGTGCTGCTGAATTTCCAGCTGTAGGTTGGGGCTTCTGTGGGAGGAGGTGACAGTCGTGTCTGTCCATCTGGGAGAGGGACAGAGCTCTGCCCTCAGAGGGGACGTGCATCTCCGTTCCTTGCAGGATTGGTCCTTTCTGACCGCAGCAGGGATCTCAGCTGGTCCTCGCTGTTGCAGATACAGATGCTCCAGGAATCACCCTGCAGCTGGGAACAAGCTGGGAGTCACTGGTTTTAGCCAGAGGTTTAAAATAATAATTGGTATTTTAAAATTCTTGGCAGCAGGCAGGAGCTGCTGTCTGCACTGGGGCTCAGAGGTGGGACCTGTCCCTCCAGGAGTCAGTGACCCTGGACTGTGTCACCCTTGTGTCCTGCCTGATGATATATCCCAGTGGCTTTGCCTTCCCTCACCCTGATGTGATGATTTTATGGTCCAGGGAGGAAGAGGGATGTCCCTGGATTGGTGCCCTGCCCTGGGGAGCTGGTGGCAGACCTGTGTCACCATGTCCTCCAGCCGGTGATCACGGAGTGGGGGAGACTGGGGAGGGTTGAGTGTGACCCTGTCTTAGTGGGAAATGTAGAAAGATGATGTGACCTGATGGTGAGGGAGTGGTGCTGGTGGGGAGCCTGGAGCCGTGGGGCTCCTGCCAAAGCTTCCCATGGGCACTGTCACCTGTGACCCCATAGAAGAGCCCGTGAATGCTGTGTGGTGCCCCGGGCTGGGAGTTTATGGGTTCCCCGCTAAATAAAGCAGCTTGTGATGCCCGAACTGCTACTGGGGTGCTTTGCTGTGGTTCCCATCAGTGTGTCCTCCCCGGGCAGGGGGACACCAGGGACCTCGAACTCTTTTCTGCCCCAGCACCCATGGGTGCTCACAGGGCCCCTGGGAGCTGGCAGCTGAGAGCTGTGGGGTGTTACAGCTTGGGATCCATGAATCATAAACTAATACTTTAAAGAATAAGAAATATTTTTAAGAGGGATGGAGGAGGAGAAACAAACTCAATTTTGCACATGTGCTTTGCAGTGAGGATGTATCTTGACACCATGTTCATAGCTGATGATCCCCCGGGGTAGCTATGGTTGTCCTATACCAGCAGGAAGGTGCCGGTGGCCTCCTTGGCCACTGCAGCATGGCCATGTCTGGCCTGGAGCATCAGCAGCCACCCATGTGCTGCTCTTGGGTGTCTTTGCACCCTGAAGTGGGGCTTGTTTGAGGACCATAGAGTCACAGACTAGTTTGGGTTGGAAGGGACCTTAGAGCTTATCCAGTTCCAACCCCCCTGCCATCAGCAGGGACACTTTCCACTAGACCAGGTTGCTCAAAGCCTCATCCAACCTGGCCTTCAACACTTCCAGGGATCTCACCATTCTTAGGAGGAAGCATCGCCCGCTGCCTGGGATGAGCAGGGATTTGGGAGGTGCTGATCACCTCTGCCACAATTTTACTGCACAACCTCTGTTGATTCACTTCATCCTTCCATGGCTCCATCCCAATCCATCGAGCAGGGATGTACTGCCTGCATTCAGGAAGGTGCTGAGTCCCAATGTGTGGTCTGATAAAGGCTCTGGGGATGCACAGGGCTGGGGAGCCCAGATGGATCAGCATGATCTGGGAATGCTGTGGGTGACACCAGCATGATGCTGTGGGACTAGATCACCTTCCCATGCTGCTGGCCTGGCAGTGATCCAGAGGGATCCTGAAACCATGAAGTGTGCTGCCATCCCGCCGGGAACGCAGGGGAAGGAGCTCTTGCTGCATCCGCAGCCGTGGGTGCGCTGGGCAAAGCATCACCCTCCCAAATCCCCTTGGGAAGAGGATGAACATGGCTCATCCAGGTCACCTGGAGAAGGAGCACAGGGACCTTTTAGCTTTGGCACGTGGTCTCCGTGGGGAAATACTTCCCTCAGCCGGAGGGATGCTCCGTGCCTCTCCGCTGAGCCTTGTTCTCTTCCCAAGCACTCAAAATATTAAATGCACCTTCCCCATCCCCATCCCTGGTGGCCCCGTGGCCACCTGTTGCCATTCCCAGGACAGCCCATCCTCTTTGCCAAGCACGCTGCTTCCCAGCTTTTAAGAGAGCACCGGAGAAATCACTCGTGTTATTCCAGCCGTGGCTCTCAGCAGCGATGTCGGGGCTGTCGGGAGCCGTGTTTCTCTCCAGGGCTGTGGTTTGCTCCGTGCTGGTGCTGGGTGCCTGGGCAGACCAGGAGATGTGGAATCCATGTGAGATGGAGCCGAGTTGTGCAGAAATAAAATCAGGAAGGTTCTTTGAAAGTGGCTCTGGTGGTGGCTGTGGGATGGAGCCAGCCTCAGGTTATGCTTGTCTCTGATTTGGATGCAAAAAAAAATGGAACTTCAGCCCAGAAGTTTGAAAATGCCCAAGGATAGTTCTGATAGTTCTTCCCCCCCCCCCACTGCCTTTTTTTCTTCTCCCTCCTCATGAGCAGCATAATTTCTGGATGGAAACCAGGCCTCTTCCTGCATAGAAATGGGATTTGCAGTGGGAAGCGTCGCTGTGCAGCAGGGAGCGTGTTAAATAGAGCGTTTTCTGGATGAATTTTTGCACAAACATCACAGAGTCTGGGAAAACTTGTGGCATCTGAGTTCCTCCCTCCTGTTCAATCCTGCCCTCTGGATTATTTAAAGGCCAGAAGAGACTTTTTAGCAACCTCCCATCTGTCTTCACACAAACTCAGCTGGTCTGATATGGGAGCTTGTGTCCCAGCGCCGGGTCCCTCGTGCTGGTGGCTCAGCCATCACTCCTCGTCCTGGTCCAGTGTGTCCCTCACCTGCTTCAGGTCATTTTCTTCCTCCTTGGCTCTGCCCTCACCCCTTGCAGCCCTTGCTGAAGGGATGGGGTAGGGGGAGTGCCTGCAGCTTGATTTTTATTTTAATTTTTTATTTATTTTTA
>NW_010331323.1:0-3064 GCF_000700745.2 Antrostomus carolinensis | reverse complement strand
GATCATATTGATCGTGTGGCAGAGTCCGTGACTGAGTTCCTGCAACCTAGCTCCAATTTTTTCTATTATTGATGGTAGAACTTACACTTTCACTGAGTACTCAATGTTTCCTCACACTTTGCTTGCTTTTATTTTTAACTTCATGGTCATTCATCAGATGCTTCTTCCTTAGTTTCTTGACAGAAACTACCCAGAGTAGAGCTATCACAGGATAATAGTTGATTTAACACAGACTGGTTTTCAATTTTGAGGGAGGAGACAGAGAAGATGTCATAAGTAATGATGCCTAAGTATTGTTGGCTTGGTGAAGACAAAGCAAGAGTTTCCAAATTTGATTAAATTGACAATTAGTGTAGCTGCTGCCAAGCTTTGTACGCTTGGCAGTGAGGGGAGACTAAGAACAGGCTAAGAGTCTATCTCACTAAGTATGCAGCTTCACATTCTTCTCATTTCCCTGCCAAGTCTGTTCTCAGCCTCTTCATAAAAACTATAAATGGGATTCCTGCAACACTGACTCATCAGTCACCAATGTTCTTCAGTGCTGCTCTTCACTTTTGTGCAAGAGTTGTGTGTCCTGGCACTTGCTGTGTTTGTCAATGTGCAGTGGAGAGCAAAATAGTTGATTTGGGAACTGTTGTTTCACACAGCAGTGAGTGATCTATAGAGTTTTGAATATTACTGCTAATAAATGCTTATGTCAGTTTCTACTCTTAACTTTGTGCTCTGCTTGCTACATAGGCATTGCTTGAGAGTAGTCAACTGTCTTAGTTATTTGAGAGTTGCAGTTTGGCAGATAGTTTTGCACTGTTGAAGAAATCCATGTTCTTCTGTTAAGTTTAAAATCTCTGAACTGATTCCTTGGTGTTGTCCCCACGGCCGTTTTGAGAAGACATAATTCTCATAGCTGAATTATGAGCAGGTCTTCTATTTTAGTAAATTTAGCTATAAAATATAATAAACCACAACTTGTTTCAAGCTGTGCTTGGTTTCTGTTATTCTAGTATTATTACATTTAAAGATCAGATTACAGAATTTTTGAAGCTACACCGTATCCCTGTAGATTGCTATGCACTGTAAGCCAACAAAGTACAACTTGCCAAGAAATTATTACTTCATTTCAAGTGCAATGATTCAGTACTGTTTAACTTGTGTCTTGTTTTGAATAACAGTAACTAGAGCTGACACTTTTTTTTTTTCGTTACTGCACAATTGTGACATGACTGGTTTCCTGTTTGATTTACAGCACTTAAACATCAAGACACTGACAGATGATGTGGTAAGACAACTTAAATTTTGCTTTGGATTTGCTAAGCTAATAACCTTATTGCTAATGCAATAGAAATAACCTTACTGATACAAGAAACTGTCTTAATTGTGAAGTCAATTTAGTTAATTGGCAAAGTCTCACTAAACTGTTAATTATCTGTAACATACTCAGTGCAAGTAGCAAAAATCCATGGATGGCTTTGGAGTGTGCTCTAATCATGGCTAAGTGAGCTTGACACAGGTAATTGTGCCAGTTTACATGTGCTATAGTTAAGATATCTGAGATTGCCTGTTTATTTAAGTTACTTAGGCTGCATGGCTTGCTTAAAATACCATGTTTTACAAACTAACAATTGCTTGTAAAACTCGTAAATGCTTGCTTCGAACAATGTTATGTATATTCAGTGTCATGCTAACACTGTTTCTCAAAGTTCATCTCTCTTGAATAGTAGGTGAGTAATTGCTTGTAAAACTCGTAAATGCTTGCTTCAAACAATGTTATGTGTATTCAGTGTCATGCTAACACTTTCTTGAAGTTCATCTCTCTTGAATAGTAGGTGAGATTCTATATCACAAAGCAGGTGGGTTTGGTTTGTGTTTTTTTTTTTTGCTATTGAAGTTACCTATTTCATTGTCTTTACTATTCTTTTGAAGGTAAGAATATTTTTTCTTAGAGTGGATCATTCTACTGGATCATTCAAAGTCTTTGAATTTACCTGGGAAGTAACGTTCCGTACTCATCTAAAGATCAGCTGTTACGACTTCAATGTTAGACAGAGTTCTTGCTGCAGTACTGTGTGTAACCATGAGCTTAAGTGTAGAGAGCTTTACACTGCACAATGTGCAACACACTTGTGCTGAGAAACACTGCTATTTCCTAGCTTAGGAACCAGTGGTCTGGTTATTCTTGATTAGGTGTGCAGAGTTAGTAGTGTTAAGCATTTTGTCTCCAGCTATCATTCCTAGACTGATTTAAATCACCTGTTGCTATTTCCTTAGCAGAGTTACCTAGGCTGGAAATGGTTATTAAGAAAATTGAGTTTGGGTTGATAATACAACCTTGTATTATCTATAAACATGTGCTTTATCTTGGAGAGCTGAGGAAATATTCACAGTTCTCAAAGCAAAAGTTTTTGTGGTAACCAGAACCTAATTTTGGTAGTGTCATGTAAAAGATATAGTCTGGATGCAAAATGTCTTACCGTTTTTTTTTTGGTTTTTTTGTTGTTTGGACTTTTTGTGGGGTTTTTTTGTTTGTTTGTTGAAGAGGCTCGCTTGCTGCCTTATCACACTTGTCCTTTTCTTAGCCTATTTGACTTATTTAACTTATCACAGAATTGTAGGGGTTGGAAGGGACCTCAGGAGATCACCTAGTCCAAGCCCCCTGCCAAGGCAGGTTCTTTATTTAACTTATCACAGAATTGTAGGGGTTGGAAGGGACCTCAGGAGATCACCTAGTCCAAGCCCCCTGCCAAGGCAGGTTCTCTGCAGCAGGTTGCACAGGAAAGCGTCCAGGCGGGTTTTGAACATCTCCAGAGATGGAGACTCCACAACCTCTCTGGGCAGCCTGTTCCAGTGCTCTGTCACCCTCACAGTAAAAAAGTTTTTCCTTAGGTTTGTCTGGAACTTTGGGTGTTCCAGTTTTTTGCCCATTGCCCCTTGTTTTGTCACTGGGCACCACCGAAAAGAGCCCGGCCCCATACATTTGTCCCCCACACTTCAGGTATTTATAGACACTGATAAGATCCCCTCTCAGTCTTCTTTTCTCCAGGCTGAAGAGTCCCAGCTCTCTCAGCCT
>NW_010331322.1:0-1392 GCF_000700745.2 Antrostomus carolinensis | reverse complement strand
CAAAATACCCCCCTGTGACCCCGAAATCCACCCTAAATCCACCCGATTCGGGCTGGGTTCTCCTCAGTCGCAGTGAGTTTGGGGTGTAGGGTGTCGTGTGGAGGCGTGTGACACGCGTGTGCGGGTGATGCGGTGATTGGACACGTGTGTGTGTGTGATGTGGTGACTGTACAGGTGTGTAACACGCGTGTTTAGGTGTGTAAGAGCAACATGGTGCCCATACAGGCGTGTAACACGCGTGTTTATATGTGTAAGAGCAATGTGGTACCCATACAGGTGTGTAACACGTGTGTTTAGGTGTGTGGGAGCAACATCGTGTCCATACAGGCGTGTAACATGCGTGTTTAGGTGTGTAAGAGCAACATGGTGCCCATACAGGCGTGTAACACGCGTGTTTATATGTGTAAGAGCAATGTGGTACCCATACAGGTGTGTAACACGTGTGTTTAGGTGTGTGGGAGCAACATCGTGTCCATACAGGCGTGTAACATGCGTGTTTAGGTGTGTAAGAGCAACATGGTGCCCACACAGGTGTGTAACACGCATGTCTATATGTGTGGGAGCAACATGGTGCCCATACTGGCGTGTAACACACGTGTGCATGTGACATGGTGTCCCTACAGGCGTGTAACACGCGTGTTTATATGTGTAAGAGCAACATGGTGTCTCTACAGGCATGTAACACGTGTGTTTCTATATGTAGGTGCAATATGTTGCCCACACAAGCGTGTAACACGCGTGTTTGTATGTGTAAGAGCACCATGGTGCTCACATAAGCGTGTCACACGTGTGTTTGTGTGTGTGGGAGGGACATGGCGTCCACACAGGCGTGTAACACACGTGTTTGAATGTGTGGGTGTGACGTGGTACCTGTACAGACGTGTAACACGTGTGTTTGTATGTGTCAGAGCAATATGTCTCATTACATGGGATGTAACATGTTTATACGTGTGAAAACGTGATGCTTTCTACAGGCGTGTAACATGTTTGCACGTACAGGAGCGCAGTGGGGCTGCGCACAGACGTGTAACACACGTGTTTGTGACACGAGGCCCCACACTGGGCGTGTAACACGCGTGTTGGTGACACGAGGCCCCACACTGGGTGTGTAACACGCGTGTTTGTGACACGAGACCCCACACTGGGTGTGTAACACACGTGTTGGTGACACGAGGCCCCACACTGGGTGTGTAACACGCGTGTGCAAGAGGCACAGCACCCCGCACAGGCGTGTAACACGCGTGTTGGGTTCCTCGTGCGTGAGCACACGCGTGTGCGAGGACGCTCGTGAGCACAGATATCCCCTGATTACCACACCGGGGCTTCCAGCACCAGTGACCCCTCGTTAATGACCCCCCCCCTCGTTAATTACCCCCCCTCGTTAATGACCCC
>NW_010331320.1:0-1069 GCF_000700745.2 Antrostomus carolinensis | reverse complement strand
TTTATTATTTTTATTATTTTTATTTGACCTTTATTAAAGTGATTTTGAGTTGCTCAGAATTGCTTTGGAATCGTTGTACTTTGGGACATTTAATCAGTTTTGTTATTTGTTCTTTTTTTAAATAAGTTGGGGGTTGGGACTGGATGATCTTTAGGGTCCCTCCCAACCCAAACCAGTCCATGATTCTATGATTAAATCCCCAGATTTCAAAAATAGTAAATATAACAATGGTACATTTAATCAATTTATTGGGTTTTGGGGTTTGTTTTTTTTTTAAATAACTCCTCAGATTTCAAAACCAGTAAATACAACAGTGGTACATTTAATCAGTTTATTGGGTTTTTATTTAAAATAACTCCTCAGATATCAATAATATGAAATATCCCAAGTCTCTTTGTGTGCCTGGTGAGGATTTGTCACCGTCCCTGCAGGTCCTGAGGAGATGTGCAGACGCTGGGGGACGTGGGCAGCGTTGGGTTTACAGCTCCATGATCTGCAGGATCTTTTCCAACCTCAATGACTCTATTCTATGATATATTTTTTGCCCATAATTGTGATTATTAATAGTGGGAAGGAAGGATTCCCAGATAGAGAGTGTGGGGAGAATCTTGGTTGATTTTGAGGGGAACAAACTGGGTGAAAAGTACATTTTCAGTGGTGCGAGTGTTGATTTGCTCTGTGGTCATTGCAGTGAAGTTGGGAAAACAAATGAGTTTCTGGGCTTCAAAAAAAGAAGAATATAACTAGAATATAACTGGAGGAGCTGGGAACGGTGGCTGGCTTTTCCTGGGTCCCTTTTTGTCACTCATCTGTGGCTTGTGGGCTCGTAGGGGCAGCAAACCACTTGGAGTTGAGTTGAGTGGGGTCAGTCTGTATCTGATTCATGGCACGGAGCAGGTGAATTAGGGGAAAAAACAACCCCAAACCAACAAAAAACCCCCAAGAAACCCCCCCCTCAATAACCCCCCCCCCAGCTCCTGTACAGTCGTTCTGTGACGTGGTGTCCAGAAATCATCAGGCAGTGAGAGGTGCAGAGATCAGTTCTAGAGAGAGGTGACTGAGCTGTGAA
>NW_010331319.1:0-782 GCF_000700745.2 Antrostomus carolinensis | reverse complement strand
GGGCAGTTAATGACAGAACAAGAGGAAATGGTTTTAAACAGAAAGAGGGCAGATTTAGATTAGATATTAGGAAGAAATTCTTCACTGTGAGGATGGTGAGACCCTGGAACAAGTTGCCCAGAGAAGTTGCGGATGCCCCCTCCCTGGAAGTGTTCAAGGTCAGGTTGGATGAGGCTTTGAGCAACCTGATCTAGTGGAAGGTGTCCCTGCTGTTGGGAGAGGGGTTGGAACTAGTTGATCTTTAAGGTCCCTTCCAACCCAAACTATTCTATAATTCTAATTAGAATAGACGTGTTTTGGTTTCAGTGTAAGACTTGTTATGAGATGAATGTTGATAAATGTACTAACGTTATTAGTTGCTGCTGGAGCTCAAGGCCATTGTGTTTGGCTGGTTCACAGCTGCATTAGGACTGCAAGGGAGAAGTGTAGTGAATAACAAAACTCAGAATTGACAGTTGTAATGCCAATGAACCATTCCATATTATAACACGTCATGTTTAGTATATTAACCAGGGCTGACCAGAAAGGGGGGGATCCTCTCAGGAATTGCTTTTGCTTGCTTTTCCAGGATTGTGATTTCAGTTTCAGGGTTCCTTTTTGCTCCTCTGGGATCATTATCAGTGGGTGGTGAGCAATTGTAATGTGCAACACATATATATATAGTTGTTGTTGCTATTGTTATTATTATTATATTCTTAATCTAATTATTAAGTTGTTCTTATCTCAACCTACAATTCTCCTCCCTTTACTGCTCCAATTCTCTCCCCAATTCCCTGGTTGGG
>NW_010331318.1:599-929 GCF_000700745.2 Antrostomus carolinensis | reverse complement strand
CCCCCCCCTTCCCCCCAAAAACAACAACCCCTATTTTTTGGGGGGGTGACACCTGTTCCTACAACTTTATTTTTGGGGGGAAATTGATGGTTTTTGGTTAATTCTTGAAGATTTACATGGTTTACAACAAACGCTCCGGGAAGCCCCGTGGTTACGCCTTCATCGAGTACGAGCACGAGCGGGACATGCACTGTGAGTACCTCAGCACCCCCCATCTCCCTACACCCGCCCGTCACCGGGCCCCCCCTGGCTCCTCCCAGGGCCTCTGCCCCCCAGGTAAGTACAGCGGGGGGAGGATGGACAGGTGGCCGAGGTGACAGGAGGCCAAGG
>NW_010331318.1:0-243 GCF_000700745.2 Antrostomus carolinensis | reverse complement strand
CTACGGGTGGCCGAGGTGACAGGTGGCCAAGGCTACAGGCGACCAAGCTATAGGTGGCCGAGGCTACTGGTGGCTGAGGTGACAGGCGGCCAAGGCTACAGGCGACCAAGCTATAGGTGGCCAAGGCTACTGGTGGCACAAATTATAGGAAGCCAAGGCTACAGCTGGCCGAGGAGACAGGTGGCTGAGGTGACAGTTGGCCAAGGCTACAAGTGGCCAAGGCTACAGGCAACCAAGCTATAG
>NW_010331317.1:62998-70000 GCF_000700745.2 Antrostomus carolinensis | reverse complement strand
TGGCTCCCGGTGCCCGCGCCCTCCCCACCTGACCTTTGGCTTCGGGGCTCCCGCTCTTCATACGGGAGGGTTCGAGAAAATCCCAAGCGCAAAAGCGAATTGGGATGGGTCGCCCTTATCCCACGTGCTATATACATTGTTATAAATTCATCCCTTGCTTTCCCTCTTCTCTTTTTTCACCTGTTGTGATTTTACAAGCGATTGTTAATTTTTTTTTACATTAAAGCCTGACTAATTGCAGTCTGACGTGAGTGTTGTAGTTCACAGGAGTTGGAAGGAGCCTTTGGTTGTAAGCGGCAGGGTGACATCGTTTTTCAGTCCCCACTTGGTGGGTCTTGGCAATCCCCTCTTGTGGGCTATAAGCACTCGCTGCGGGCCCTGGTGCCCAGGCACGAAGGGTGAATGAATGCATTCCTTCCAGCTCCAGACTTCTCCTTGGCCCACTTGGTGAAGTGCAGTTGAGTTACAAAGACTCTAAGTCTCTAAACACTTACAGAAGTAGTTTCACTGAAGTGTTTGTAGGATCAGGACCAAAGTGGCTGGGTGTGATGCTTGTCGGTTCTGCTGCACACTCCTGGGATGCCACCAGCACAGGTGATACGGAGAAGAGCCCATACAGGTGGCTGCGAGCTCGGCTTCTGATAAAGGAAGTGTAAGAGCTGGGTGGAGTGGGAGAGAAATGCATAAAAGATCAGCTGTATTTCTCGGGAACAGTCAAATGTTTTGTGTTTCATAGTAAGGCACTTGTGTGACGAGCAGAATTGGGCTTTCTGTTGTATTTATATGACAAAAGTTTGCTAAATATTTCAATCCGTATGTTTTATATATTTGTATATTTGAAAGGGGATTAGAGAATGTTCTACCTATGAAAAAGGCATTTAACAATTACTGCAAAGCAGTGATGATTATGTAGTTTAAGAAGTCACGTTTCCAACTGCAGATAATCATCTTTGATCAGTAGTATCTCATCCTGTGGAAAGTCAATGGCAAATAACCAATGTTTGTGATCCTTACAAAAGCAAAAGGAAAAACACCTAAACAAATCTGGGAGCAATGAAACAAATGAGGTGAAACCAGAAACAGAGGCAACATTTCGTGTATTAGGAAACGCTTCAGAGAGAAATGCCCAAGGCATAAAAGAGCATATCCAGTCTGTTCATAAATTCACAAAGGATTACTAAAATCTTTCTTAGTCATCTAAATAGAATTTATTAATGTTCTGCCATATTGAGGTATTAATCTAGTATACGCTAATGAGTTCATTCCTATTTTCACACAGGGTTAAGAAGTTTGTTGTTAAAGACTTTGTGACTGCAGACCAGACAGTGCGGTTCCTGTCCTCTCAACTCACATTAATGAGATGCATCTTAACCAATAAAAGTGTGGCGTTCAAGTCAGAGTTTCAACAATTTAATAAGGAAAAAAAAAAAGTAAAACTTTAAGTTCAAGAATCACAAAAGCCTTACTGCAGAATAGAAAACTTCTGAAAACTGTATTTACTGGAAATCATAGAACAAATTCATGAAAGAGATGACATGATAATTTGAGGTCTGGGAGAAAAAGAAATTCTTTATATTTAGGTTATCCAAAAGAATGTTGTGAAACAATTTGAGCACTATTTCTAAGAACCCATAGAAGAGAGTGTTTCTTTTATCAAAGGGTTGTTCTATTTAAGATAAGTATGACTATTAAGATCCAATGACTAGAACCTGCACTGACATCCAGTATGGAAGTAGAGCTCATATTGAAAAGTGATAATTGTAACTGCTTGTGAAGGATTGTGGTAAATTTTTAATGGTTGGAAACATTTAGCTCAAGTTAGCAGCTCTTCTTTTTTGGAGAAGAGCAGCTGTAATTTAGCAATAGATCTTGGATTTGAAACAAGAATTAGTTAAAGGAAGACTTGAGTTATAAAGGAAGAAAAAACCAATCTATTATTTCATTAAAGCCCATGATTTGCATAGGGCTTTCATTAAGCATTAAAACTAAGGTTTAATTTACCTGCATACTTACAAAAGTATTTCATTAAGATTTGCTCTTAAAACATTAAAGACCACACTTCGGAACAAGTGTTAACATTTTGTTTTCTGTTTGTAGAGCACCTACAACAAAATGGATATTGTCTCATGACTATGAGCCCTAAACTTTATAAATTACAATGATAGTGTTATTAGCAAGAATTCACTTTTTTTTTTTGTTTACTTTTTTGTATACTTTTCAAAAATACCAGTAGTTGAAACATTGGAATGGATCACACAGCTCCAGCGTGGACAGGCTTACTCTCATGCGTGCTCACAATGCAGCCATTGATGGCTTCATTTGAGTAATAGCTACCATTTGATTATGCAGACAGCAGGTTAAAGGCAGTCTGTACCTTTAGTATGCAGTCTGATTAATTTTTAAATAATAACTTTTCATCATGCCTCTGTTTTAGAAAAGTATTAGCATGCTAACCTGAAATCTGTGCTTTTCCCTAGATTAATTCTGTCCCTTCTTGAGCCTTCTTAATCTCATTTAGAAGAGAGTTGTTGCATGTGTACTTGAGGGCCTACATGACTGAGTACATATTATATGAGAGCAGTCCAGCTTACTCTGCATACTGCTTTATTTGTCTTGGCAAACCTGTACATATATCTGGCTGTGGGTGGGGTTTCCATAATCATGGTTCTGCCAGATACTGGTCGTATTTCACTCTTTGATTTTTTTTTTTTTTTTGAACAAAATGCTCATCTATTGAAATGAGACTCATGTTTAAAAGCTGAGGATAAAGTAGTAACAGTTTTTCTTTTCGTTTCCTTTATTGGGAGCTCTCTAATATTTTTCTTCTGTTTTTGAGGCACAGAATTTTGATCTTACTTGGAACAATAGAGTTAATTTGTAAATATGTTACTGGGGAATCAGTCTGGTCTTTGGTGGTTTCATATACTCTGTCACGTTGACATCTCTGTGCAAGACTTAATGTCACTGATTTTAAACTAGGCCATCTACAATACTCTCTTCTTAACTGCCTGGTCATTCATAAGTAATCCAACATGTTCAAACAAAAGCTTGATGTGCCATCAGTTACCGAAAACTGGTAAGCTAGAAGGAGTGAGCTCAACTCTCCACCAGAATTACACTTCTTCCAGAGCCTGTTATATTTCTCCAGTTTATGAAGTGTCAATGATGGTGCCACAAGCAATACTATCGCTTTCAGTGAATGATTTAATTCCACACCTTACGGAATATGTGACGTGCCCCAGGGAGTTGCCTCCTGCCTTCTTTACATCCAAAACTCTTAAGTAATCCAGCATAACTTTTGAGCATGGAGACAGTGCGGGCTTGAGTCTTGTACCAGGAATTGTCTTCTGTAGGCCAGTGTAATATACTGTATATATAAATATTCTGTAATATACTGTATATATATATATAAAAAATACTGTAATATTTTACTCATGGTACTCTGAGGCATATCATAATAGTTTAAAAAGGCTGTCAACTCTGAGATACTTTTTATTCTACATTGCTATCAGTAAGTAGTATTTAATAATTTGTTACAACGTTTTCAGTGAAGCTACCTCATTGAAAAAAAATATTGCATTTTTCAATTGTTATAACATTTCATAAGTAACAAAAAAACTAAATACTCAGGTATTTTTAGTATTCTTTATGTTACTCATTGGAGTGTTAAATGAGATGCAAGAAGTAGAAATATTGAGTACAAAGACAAAGCGACCATTTTAAAACATTTATTTTTGGGGTAATGGTTTTATTCTATTAGTATGCACAAGTGCTGCATAACTTGCATCTAATAATAGTGTGTTTTCTTAAACAGATGACTCTCCAGTTGCATTGACCTTGCCTGGTGTAGTAGGACCTTGCTGTCTGCAGTTTCAGACAATGCTCTGATGTGAAACCTCTCCTCCCACAGTATTTTTCTCTGTCTGTGCTACAGCATGCAGCAAGAATGCTGCTGCAGTGATCTCTGGTATTTGGGGGTTTTGTTACACTGCATCTTCTTTCTAACATTTTCATAATGCATTCCTTTACTCCAAGTACAAAACCCTTGTTGCTTGGATTAGGTTAATTTCTTTCTGTAGCAATGCAAATATCTTTCAGCAGTATTTGGGGAAACCGGACTTGTTTTTCCTTTGGAATTTAGCGAGATAAAAAGAGGTCATGTAGCAAAGTAGCTTCTGCTTTGTGCACTGTCGACAACTGACATTGAAGAACAACCTGTCGCTTCCTTCTTGAGGAACTTTCTTGGCGTGAATGGCTCCTTTTTAATTCTTTCAGGGCTGCTACAGTTGTTTTGGATTACAGCTATGTACCAAACTGCAAGTGAGAAAGAAAACCCAGTATTTTAATATCCAGGCTGAACTGCCTTGTGAAGACAGTATTCTGCTTGTGATCTAATGTCATACTCTGACATTTTTCAAAGATGTGTTTTCAACCAGTTAGTTTTTGTTCGATTCAGACAAGTATGTTAAAATGCATTTATAATCAGATTGTTTTGTTGGTGGGCAGAGATTTCTAAGAATTGGTTAGTATTTTTCTAACTTTTATTAGAAAAATTCACATTTTCGATGACTTTCAAATATATCAGATGTTCTGTGAGCGTATGCATTGTTTCTACTGAAAGCTGTGGGAAAATAATCTAATTGCAGGTATTTCTTGTGAAAGCTTCAAGTTTCTGCTCACCCTGTGAGCACCAGCTTTAGTTCAACAGGCTTATGGGAAGCAGTAAAAGTAGAGGAGTATCTATCCAAGGCTACACCCCCCTCGATTCCTGACTGCAGGAGAGGCTGACAGACAGGCTGCCTCCCTGTTTGGTTCTGTAATTCACATTCGCTCTGTAGCTACACTATGGGCGGTTTTTCTGTAACGTCTTGAGTGGCAGAGGTGTCAAAGAGTACCAGGAAGATAATGCTTCTTGAAATCTTTTGTGTTGTGGTACTCTGCATTATTGTGGTACTTCTACATTTTTTAGATTAAATGTATTTCTTAATGTGGCTCCTTCAGGGCCCTTGAAATTTTTCAGTGTAGCTCTTACTTTTGTTAATAGTCAGAGAACAAAGTGGACATACAAAAAGGGGAAAATCTTGCATAATTACCTTTGCTTTGTTGTAATTGCACCTTTTATGTTTGATTTTGCTTTTCTTAATTGTGAATTTATAGAAGAGACAACAAAAATAGAAACAATAAAGTCAAGCAGTTGGACAGCTGCTTATGTTAGGAATATTTAATCTTAATAACCACTCAAAATGTTGCTGTTATTATTGATTTGAATATACATCTGCTTTTATTCTGCACTTTAATTCAGCAAAGTATAAGCAAGAAATTCCATTTTGGTGGTGGTGGTCACTCAGTAGACATAAAAATTAAATATGGAGAAATGTATTCTAAAATTGATTGTTTCATATGTGTTACTGACTAAAACCTCTATGGCAATCCCATTTAGAAGCGTTCCCAATGTCATCAGCCTGGGTAATTTAAGCATGTAAGTCTAATTATATGGCTTACTTATTTATTTATTTTTGCAGGACAAATTTAGAAAGTAGCTATCACTATTTCATCATCTGTCACTGTGTAACAATTCTAACAAGTTACACCATCCAAATAAAATACACCGTTCCTTTGAATAGTCTTGATATATCTACAAATATGTAATCGGTACATTCAGTGGTTCAGTTCTATGTGTTTAGTTTTGTTTGTTTTCCAAATGATCATCTTGTAAGCTGTGGCTGTTGGAGAGCGCTGTCGGAGGGTGGCAATTACTGCTCTGTGCTCCCTGCTGACCAGTAACTCATCCAGTTTCGAATCTTGCTCTTGCTCTCGGTAAGCCGATATCTAGCAGAACAGCTCAGTCATGCCTTCCCCCAGTGCTGTATGAAGTCTGCAGTGTTTCTGAAAAAGGAAAGTTATTGTAATTTGCTGAAAAGGGAAAAGTGCACAGCTTTTTGTTTCCTAAGCATTAAAACTGCTCTGTCTGTACTCCTGACTCATATCTAAAAGCAGTTCTTTGCCTTCTGTATCTTTGAAAACATGGGCTCTTCTGAGTATACCATGTCACAGAAACCTACATTTTGGGTATGTATTTTATGTAATGTGCCTCTGTGAAAGATAAAATTATGCAATGGTTAACATAAAGATGATACCATGCAGCTAATTAAGCAGAGATTTAAAAATGCCAGTTGCATGTGTACTCTTACCTCATATTAGAATGGCTGAGACATTTCCTAACTTTGAAGAAGTCATCATGTTGACTTTATATAATTCTTCTCTTTTAAGGAGGAGTAAACCTTGAATCTGTCCTTTATCTGTCAGGGTATTTCTGGATAGATTCTTCTTGCCTCTATTGAAAATTATATTACCTTAGTCCAAACCCCTGTAACATTGGATGCTGTTGCTTTTATTGCGTTACTTATTCCATCTTGGCAGAAATATGAGGTATGTAAAAATACAGTTTTTGCTATCCAGTTGCCTTTTGGTCCCCTATTAAAACAGATTTCAGAGGCTGTATTACAAGATTCCACTACATGGTTGAACTAACTTGCAATATGAAACAGAAACATTTATTGATTTATTATTAAGGCGTGGGAAGTTGAAGGAGAAGATTGTTTTTTGTTGGTTTTGTTTTGTTTTGTTTTTACCTAAGCCAAACTAGTCTTCTTGGTACTTAACCAGAAATCATTTGTAGATTAAGATCTTAGAGTTTAACCTTGTTTGGGAATACAGTTGAATCCCAAAATGCACTATTCAGTTGTTTCCATTCTCATCTAGCTTTTCTGAAATAAAATGAAGGTTAAGTGTATACATTGTGTCTTGGTATCAGAATGTTGGAGTTGTTAAAAATCTAGTTTTAGTGGCCAATTTTGCTGTAGAGAAGGAGTATAATGTTAATATTGTTCTTTCTTGTTTCTGTTAAGTAGATATTGTCAACTACCGATCTAGTTGCACAGATTGAATTTGTTTATATATAGTTATGGAAACATTTTGGATTTACTATAAAGAAAGAGTAAT
>NW_010331317.1:54817-62967 GCF_000700745.2 Antrostomus carolinensis | reverse complement strand
CGGTTACGAGTCTCTGAAATGATAAAATTTTTTTTGGTGGTCAGCTGAAATTTTTCTTTTTCCAATGAATTCTGAGCTATGGGAAATGTTTTATTTTTTACTGAATTTCTGCGTCACTCAATTATGAACATCTTTTTGGAAGAATGTTTTGCTTGAGATTATGTTCATGCAGCAAATTCTGGAACTTTGTCTTACAACTTCTTATTTCTGTGTAATAGGAGATACAATGACTTGAGGATATCAGGGAAAACATAAAGTCTTCATTAAATTTTTGTAGATTCATTTGTATAAAGGAATAGGAATTTATTGGAAATCAGCAACAATTTGGGATGTAGCTGGTCCCTCCTACTTTTCCAAGTTAAGGAAATGCTAAAATTTTAGATTTATTTGGTAGAATCAGAAAAAAGAATGGGTAATTTGTGATATTAATAAATGTATAGTATCTAGAACTGAAATCTATTTTCACATGTTTTTCTAGTCACTCCAATCAAATCCATTGTGGGAGCATGCCAACAAACTGATTTTATTATGAAAACTTTGTTGTCAGCACCAACTGCTCAGAGCATCAAGTTCCAAATCCTCCTTATCCTTGCCCTTCTATTATTAGTTTGGCTTAAAAGTAATAAATGTGGAACCTTCCTTTTTGTCTTAAAATTCTTAAGCCTTTATTGTTCTCATTTTCCTCTTGTTTTTGTAATTTAAAGCTGAGATTATGAGTAATTATATAATGGTACGACTAGAGGCTTCTGGAAAAACGGCGCCTTTTCTGAGTACATAACTGCAAGAATTAGCAATACTGCGAAATCTGTTTAGAAATTAATTCTCCATACTATTTGAGCTGCAATTCTAGATTTGCAGGCCAGGTTCAGTAGTGGTTTGTAGAAAGAAACAGTTCCCTAGACAGCAGGCTATAAAACAGGTCAGCGTTAAAATATGCAGTAACATCTTTCAAATGGCTGTATAGTATTAGACTACCATGCCTGCCTGAATTCTCTTTCAAGATTCAGATCATAACATCTGTTTGGAGTTTTGTTACCTGATAGCCATAGGAATGGTAGAGATGTGTAGACAGTAAAGGGTTTTTAGGAGGTCTTCAAGTCCGTCCTTTCAGAAGGGGCAAGTTTTTGTCTTCTCTCAAAACTTGCAAGTGTCATTCCAGTTTGCCAAAAAAGCTTACCTCCATGTTTGTGTCATTTTGTTCCATATACCCTTTATTATATTATGCAAATAATATAAAAGTTCATCCTTAACAGTTAGTTGTGCTCTTGTCTAGGTACATAAAAGTTGTTATTGAGGTTAAAATGTCTGAGGGCAAAAGATAATGTACCACAGTTATAATGGTACAGCACAGTGTTATCCTGTATAGCAGCTGCTGTGCACCCCTGAACTTCATCTCAACTGTGTGCTTTATAGAAAACTGCATGGAGTTGACTTATGAGTTACTGGGAGAGCTGTAAAAATATTTGAGGAAGGTGTGTGCACAGATTTAAAGCAAGGCAAAATTGTTTTGTATAAGAACATTGGAGCTATGATGGCCAATAAAGTATCTAATCTGTACATGAGTCACTCTGCTCTAAACTCATGTGCCTTCCTCTGGCTTGACGTGCTGCTCTGATTATTTTTCTTTTGCTTTATAATGCCATTCTCAGTCTTTCATTACATTTTCTCTGTTCCCTTGAGCTCTGAGGACACTATTGAGAAGAGCAGAAAGCCACAAACAAAATAAAGTAAAAAACCTGCTTACACTTACAAAACTCTCCCAAACATTTCAGGCACATTTGCCTTGATTATATCAATGGATATTTAAAAAAAAAAAAAAATAGCCTCTGTCTCCAGGTTTTCTGCCTTATCCATCTTGCTTACAGTTAAGCTCTATTCTGTTAGCAACCATATGCATCCCAATAAAGGTTTTAAAGTTTGAATTGAGACAGAGACTGTCTCAGCTCTTGCCCAGTGAATGCAAAGAAAGTTGGCCATGTTCCCTCTACTTGCCAGAAAAGCATGAAAGCTGAGGCCCTTCCTCTGTCAAAGAAAAAGGGAAGCTCTGATCTTTCAGCATACAGATTTTTGCAAGTGTTGATTCCCTCCCTGACATGTTCTTGATAGGACTTGTCTGTCTGTTGCTTGCTAGATGTGTCCCAAAGCCTGCAGGAAAAAGCCTCTAGTCTGCAGTGAACTTGTATGGATCAACCTAGCCTTTTTCCTCCGATTATCAGTTTGACTGCATGTTTTTTTTCTTTAGTTACAGTCTTAAATATCAACAAAAAATCCCATCTCTCCAGTAATATGGTTTTTATGCATGTGGCTTGTCTCTCTTATTCTTTCTACTAAATCTAAAGACCTGCTTGCTTATTTTTTTTAATATTTGACATACATATGAGTGTATAATTAAAAGAGCATAGATGTTGTTGTCATCTAATATTGTACTGTTCATTGTGGGTTTGGGTGTAGGCACTTCCAGTACCTGTTCCTCTCCAATACAGGGCTTTAAAGCTTTCGGTATTCAGGTACTCTGACTCCATGGAATGATGTGTGACTATATAAAATAAAACAAGAATATAAAGTTATGAAGGAAATTATCCATAAAATTTAGATGTATTTTAATATGTATTGATATGGTTTTAAGATATTTAATTCACTATTATCAAATATTTGAATTTAAAGCATTAAAAATCAGAATCTTGAGTTTAAAAGTAGTAAAGTACTTCTGGTACATTCTTCTTATCATGACTGTACCTAAGACTACATAGAAGTTGCTATGTAATTTTTTCTGGTAAGTCATGAAAACCAAGCAAATGTTTTGGTTTTTATGGTTATTATAGGTGATAATTATGCACACCTGAATTATGTACAACTGTTATACGGTTATATAAATAATGTACACCTGACTGTTAGCTTTTGCGCTATAGGTATGGTGGATTTTCTGTAGTGGATATAGTCTTTATTTTTTGGAGGGGTCACATGTAAAATAAGAGTGATGAAATGCATACATTGTATTTTCAAAAATATGTTGAAAAGCTATAGTACTGTTGGTGTTATTATTTCCATAGCTGCTTCTGCTTTTGTAACAGCATTAGAATACTTAAATAAAAACAGTTTGTTTATTAATAAACAGTTAATAAAGCCAGAAAACTAAACAGAATCCATTAAGACCTTAGTGTGAGGAGTGCACTGTCTGTTTCTAATTTAACCTGTTCTCAGATTACTCTCAGGAACTGTTCTAAGTTTGTCAAATACTTTGAGAGGTCTACAGCAGATTTTGGGTTTGAAGGTAGAGCTTGCCTTTCCTAAACTAATTTTTATTCTACTGATTTTAGTTTTCATAAGGTAGTTAAAAGGGGAAATCAGTATTCAATAAATTATTTTCAATAGCTTTGGAAGTCAATAAAAAGTTTTGAATGTGGAGAGGGGTCTGAGTTTGACATAGTCCCTGCTAAACTATCAGGAGCAGGTCTAAGGAGGCAAACAGTTTGCAAGAGAAATTAATAATAAAAGAAGAGGACTACTATTAAAAAAACCCAAACCCAACCAAACCCTTGAACTTAGGGAATGCTAATTGATTTGGAAAGGATGGAAATAAAAAATACCTGCAGGTGCAGGAGGTAGCTGTTTTGAGGTGTGGCAGTAGCATGCCTAAGAAGACAGATGAACAATATTTAATTTGAAATCTCAAAGGACAGGTTAGTCTGCTTTCATTTTCGCATGCTGGTTTTGTATATTTTTGTTTCTTCATAGGTCATCTACTGTTATCCATGAACTTTCTTCTAGATGTATAAAAGTACTATTTTCTCCTTACCTCAGTCCTCGCACATGATCTGCTTCTTTCTTGTTAGCTTCCTACCAACCAGGAAGTGACATATAGGAAAGCAATACCATCCACATTAGAAACTGTTCTTATTTAAACAAAGAGCTCCGTATAGTATATAAGATTTTAGTTGGAAAATGGATATTCATAGTGCCTGTTGCACCTGGTGAGTACTGGTACAGGTGATGATACCCTTACTGAGTTACCATTTAAAACCACTTTCTCCATGTATCATCAATGAACTTAACCAGTTTTGGCAAGCCACTGATACGCATCACCTTACAAACTGTCTTGAAACAGTTTATTGTTTTTACATTGTTTTGAAACATGACATAGATTTTTTGCAGAGCGCTGTTGCTAGCATCAGCCGTTGTTTTGTTCAGAACTGTGTAGATTGCACAGACCATTAGTTTTCATTGCTGCTTTGCCTCCCCTCAGGGATCTTTTCTCATGCCAGTTATTACTTCATAACACACTCAGCTGCCTGCTAAGGTCATCGCTGGTTTGAATGATCCGTCCTGCAGGTGAGCCTCCTGCATCTAGTCTACAGGTTTTTCCCCTCAGTGGGATGAAGTCAGTGTTGTCATCTTGCCCAAGAAAAGCCTGATTACAAGGCCTTGGGCTGCTCCTTATCTTTCAGTTTGCTGCCTCCAGTACCGGCCTGATAGCGTTTGGTTCAGCGTTACAGGGAAACCTCCTCGTCCCTGCTCTTGGCCGTGCTGGCGACATGCAGAAGTCTATATGCATTGTGCTGTTCGGGTGTTACTTGATTGTTAAATTTCCTCAACTTCTTTTTATCATTTGTGGTGAGAACATGGTTGTGGCTGATGATGAGGCCCACAATCTCCCTCGTCAGGAAGCCACAGGAAGGGGCAGCGGGAGGTTTAGCTGGGGGCTGAGGCTCTGCAGCAGCCCACTCATATCGAGACAGCACCAGCAGATGCGATGGGTCAGACATCAGTCTGATGAGTCTGGTTGAAAGGTCAGGAGCAGTGGAGGACAGGGCCTGGGCCTAGAGCTGCCAACAGTGTCGCTCACCTCAGGACCGGGGAGCAATCCTGAGCTGAAATGGCTCCTGGGCCCGTTGTAGGTGGGGCTGGTTATGGCATTTAAGGACTTCGAGTCCTTCAGGCCCTGACACTCCCTCTGGCAGACATCTGTGATGATCCTGTGCAGGCTTAACGTCACGTATCGTTGTGCTAGTTGCAGCATTGGTTTGTCGTTATCATACCCAAGTACGTTACAGAAAACTGAGCAATTTCATCTTCTCTAACTGTTACAGCAGAAATAACCTTGAGTGTTTCAGCATGTGGTTTTACAGTCCTTTAGTGGTTGGGTTCTTTGGCTTGTTTAACTGTGGCACTGACTGTTTCCTCTCTGGTGCTTTCCTTTCTCCTCTGCTCAATCTTATGGCATACATCAGGCAAAAGTATATACCTCCTCCCTTCTAGGACCTTTTTGAGCCAAATATAAGGATATTAAGTAATGTGATAGCAGGAGGGATGCACAAATAGATGCAAACTAATCTTTCTGCTTGACTGAGGAAGTGTAGCTTATATAAGTAAAGCTCATTTTTACATAATATGTTATTACTGAGGCATATGAATATTGGAACATACGCGTATCTAGTTTAGGGTTTAAAAAAATAAAAATTCCCTAGTAGCATTTTCAGGTTTTAATGAAGCAGAGTTGTTTGGATACTAGCAGAGTCCCTGGCACATATTGCCGCTTATGTCAAAATAAAAAAGGGTGTTCCAGAGAAGGAAGTGTTCTTTTTCCAAATTATGACTGCACTTTTTAGCTTGGTTTCTTATGGAAACTACTTTGCAAAGTCACACTGCATGTCTGTATTTCTTTTCTTCCAACTTTTAACTTGGCCTCTAGTAATCAGGTTTATTACAAAAGCGTGAATCTCAAAGATGCTAAAGACTCAACAAATTGCATACAAATGTTACTCAGATACAGAAGAGAAGTTCTGTAAATCATTCTGGCTGTGAAGAAGTTGCTCTGAGAGTTCGCACATTAGCGGTGGGTCCATATAGGAAAAAGTCCTTAGTAATACCTGAACTATACGAAAAGCTTCAGTTGGAACTCTTTAGACATTATGATTATTCAGAATTCATTACTTTTAGAAGTAACTAAAGTATATAATGCCAGGTTATCATGTATTCTGTTGTTTTTCAGTGTACCTTTAGCTACTAAATACTCTATGTGAACATCAAATATCCTCTGAAATACTTGTCCATTAATTTTATCAAATTCACTGATTGAAAATTGCATTCCATCCATTCAGCTGAAAGTACAAGAACTTTTAAGAAATGTAACAAACTTTGAACAAGTGATGGTTTGCATTAGATAAATATAGAATTATATTTTGCCACATATTCTTATCCCAATTAGCTATATTGTGAGGATTAAAAATCTGGGATAAAGTCCCATCTTATCAAGGGAGCAGATTTTCATGTTTAGAATTGCAAATTCTTACTATTCTTGAAGCAAGGAGCTCGACTGGACTATGCAAGAGTGAGTTGTTTTATGATGACTGCACCTAAGTTGAACACTTGCTGAAAGTTTTATCCCAAAAGAAAAGGTGAAGTCCAAATGCACCATTATGTCACAAGTTCTAAACAGGAATCTCACAAGTAGTCAGAAATGCTTAAAGGACTGCTTTCATAGAGGCTCTGAAGGGCAACCAAGAAAGGCAAATGAATCTGCATTTGCTCAGCAAGCATATAGACATTCATTGCAGTAATTTTAAAGATCCTTAAATAAAGGATCACCTAAATGTGTCACAATCATAGAGACACGCTATGTTCATCTTCAGGTATGTTTTTCCTTCAAGTTAAGTTGTTAAAGAAATACAAGGGGAGCTTAAGGAACATGGAAGTTGCTGTGAACATACAGTTTTCTCTGTGTCTGGTTCCATTTGTCTTAGAAGGCATGATGGTATATCAGAAAAGAAGCCTAATTTTGACCCTGGGTGTATTTCCATCGTATTTATTTATTGAATAAGGTTGAATTACTAGTATTTATAATGCGAATTACAATGATGCCTACAAGAGTTTTAAGATATTAAAATGTTTATTTTAAAATGATCACTTAAAATGGATTATGTTCGTAATAACCTGTTATATTGACATGGTAAATATCTTGCAACCTTATGAAAAAATAATTTGCAGTTACGTGTTGACTTGCTTCTTGCACATTTAAGTCTGGCAAGAGCCAACATTGTAGAGATTACTTCATGGCTTGAATGAGTCAGATGTCTCCCAGGGAATGATGCGGTTGATAAAGCCATCAGAGGCAAAAAAATTGAATGTAGTATTGATTTGCTGAGCAAATGTTGTTTGCTGTATTTGTGTAGTGCTGTTTTCAGTGTCACAGTGCTTAGTATCTAGAAATCTTAGAACAGTGGTAGTAGTACAGAAATTGTTTAATGCATTTTCAGGGATGCTTGACCAGTAGTCTTCTGAAAATGACATATTTCTCAAGCAGATAATTAACTACCTTCTAAGCAAAACACCCTATTTTTTTCTCTTGCATTCTCTATTAGGCATGGTAATAATATACAGATGAAGTAGCAGATGTTCAAAAGAGAAAGTAAAAATAATAAGAGACTACCTATTATGATTCCTGGATGAATAGTATGAGTAGGTCAGGAATGGTATACAAAGAAAATGTATTTTGAGAAAGTGCAAGAGTGGTGCAGTAATTTAATAATATTAGTCTTCAGTATTTGTAGTATTTTTCTTTGCTTTTCTAGAACTAAAGCATAAATGCATAGATCGACAAATGACTGAACTCTTGTTCACATACAGATTAACTTTTCATTTTTATTTGAAACATATACTGGGGTTTGAGACTTAACTTGTTGCAGTTATGACAGCTGAGCAATATTATATAAGTTATTACTCACGTAATGTTTTTAATAGGACTACTGTGGCTTAGCATAATGTGAATAAATGTGTTAGCTTGGGTTTACAGAAGATAAACTGTAGTGATGTATGTGCCTCTAACATACCGTCAGACATTTTAGTAGTAATATTTTATTGCAGGTTTGTTCTGTTCTCACCAGTGTGGCTAGAATTACAGCTAATGCAGGTCAGTGAGAGAGAGGGAAATGAGAGGAAACTTGGGTGCTCACACGAAAAATGCTGTGAAGCAGAACGAACAAGATGAGGAGCCTTAGGTATTCTTGATGCTCACTGTGTGACCTGGTTCAGAGTAATTTTAAAACTTTATCAAGCTGACGGTTTTTTATGGCAATGTACAATTGGAGTTTGTTGAACTATGTGTCAGTGTGCCGCTTTAAGTCCCTTAAAGACATGTTTCACGTTGGGCAGGA
>NW_010331317.1:42616-54719 GCF_000700745.2 Antrostomus carolinensis | reverse complement strand
CTGGAGGGGCAGGAATTTCTGTCTTGTGATGCTAACCTCTCTGGTATTACTTTAGGAAAAGGGAGGATGATAGATAATGGTGTTGGGCTATTTGGGAAATGGTTGTTTACCTCAAGGCTGAGCTGTCACTCAGTGACAAGCTGCTGAGCTAATAAGGCCTGTAGATCCTCTGAATTAGTACTTGTTATTGTGGTGTCCAGGTAAATAAACCTACAACTAGAAACTAATGTGCTGGTTTCTGTCATTGCTGAAGTTTCGATCCTAGTGCAAGGAGAGAAACCTTGCTGGAAGGCATAGATGGTGCCCCAGGCAAGGCGTGGAGCGTGGTTGGCATGCTGTGGTGTCTGAACTCTGTGCTCTAGTCTGAAGGGGTCAGCCTGCTGTAGGGCTGGGCTGGTGACTGGATGACCGAGGCATTAAAGGCTTCTAAAGGTTTGAAGCAACTGACTTAGACAAACAGTAGGCTTTGATCAAGGTAGCATCTCTGAAAGCTTCTTTCACAGGTGTAGTAGGAAGAGAATGGGATCAGAGCATGAATCATCCCATTCTGTCACTGGTATGCCATTGTGAATCTGTGGCTGGATGTTTTTTTGCAAGTGAAGGCTTGCAATCAGTTTCTTACTTACTTTCCCTTCACGTTCAGAAACTCACCTGTCTTTCAAATAATGTAATTTTTCCTGCTCACGTACTGAGTTTATTTGTGGTAATGATTCTTTGAAGACAAAGTTGGACAGAAACTAGAATGAAGGGAGTATGCCATGTTTACAAATGACATTAGTATTTAGTCCCCAGTTACTGCTGACTTTTTAGAATTGTAAACAGTTCGTTTTCGAAGTGGCAGATTTTGAATGTGATAACTAAGTTCTCAGAACAGTAATGTTTGTATGTAAGCATTCCATTTTGTATTAACAATTTGAGGCCGCAGAAGTGATTGGCAAATGACAGGAAATACATTCAATAATTTTTCTCATATTTATTATTTGTATTTTGATGACAACAATGATTCTCATCCATATTTGTAACAGAAACACCAACTTACATGTCTGTGTTCTTTTAGATTAATTTTTAGGATGTATTTTAATGACTCATTAAAGCTGTCTCAATGCGGGATGCTGCAGGTACATTTCCACTCTGGTCTCCACCCTGCTTTCCGCTTGCGCAGTCTCTGTCAACTTGTATGATTGTGTTGTGAGTGGCATCAGATAAGACTAGTCTTTCCTCTTTCCTGGGTTAGCTTTCCTCTGGATCAGTTGATTCCCCTCCCTGCAGGAGTTCCTGTTTGGGAGATGGTGAAAATACCTCACTGAAGGTGACAGGGAATGAGGGATCAGGTACTTTGGCTGGAGCCTGCCAGTAGGTTGGCTTAAACCTCAAACCTCATTTTCAATCTTGTCCTTTTTTGCATGGTTTGTATGATTCCTTTTTGAGTTCTCAGATCTTGAAATAAATCCTGATGCACTGGTCCATTTGTCTTTTACCTGCCCTTTTTTCCCCCCCTAATATTTATTTTATTTCTTACTGTATTTCCTATTTTTCTTCTGCATGAGCATTATTTGTCCTTGTCTTTTATATAGTATCTTTAATTAATTGTCAATTATTTTATGTTCTTTTATAGTTTATCTAATTTTTCCATGAGATTCTACTTACCAGTGTCGAGTTTGTTGAATTCTGTACTTTGAGGATTTTTACTTTAAATTCTGCTGCACTCCCTTTTCCTATGACTGTGAGACTTGGTGCTCCAAAATATTTTTCATTCATTTTAAACTGTTTTCACAGTTCTTAAAAAACTTAAGGAAATTATTCCAGAAGTACTTGTTCAAAGATAAAGAAGGATAATCCCTCCTTTAATGGTTAGAGTTGTCATGCATCTCAGATAGAAGGACTCATTCGTCTGAGTGTCAATGATGAAATTACAGCTTTCAGATAGGTCACTTATCATGAAATTCAAGTAACCACTGAACAGAAAGTTTATTTAAACAGCTTATTGCAGATCAGATCTATAGAGAATAAAGAACTGACCCTGACAGTAAGATAAATTCAGTCTTGGGTTCTCAGTGAATCTCCTCATAACAGAAAAGGAATTCCTTTAAAGAAATTAAGAGTGGAGCTGGTATCTGGCAGTAGCTTCAGAGTCTACCTGATGCAGTGATGAATGATGAGCCAGTTGGGAGGATTCACCATCTGGTAGACATTTGCATAGTTTGAGACATCTAATACTTGATCATGCTTAGGTAAGGATTCTAGAAGTTAGGACTCTAACTTGACAAGATGTACTGTAGTTCTTAGAGATTTTTTTGTTGTTGAAACACAGACAGTGGTGGTAAATCTGAGGTTCCACATGATACTCTGTGCCAAATAAAATGTTGTTATAACTTGCTTCCAAATGTTAAAATAGGGTTTGTGCACATCTTGAGTGATTCTTAAGAGTCTGGCTATTTCCTCCTTACTGTTTGCCTGTTGTACCCTGGGCAGAAGAAAGATTTAGAAAACTGATCACGACACATTGGTGCCGTGTTCTTGTACTGGTATCTTCTGCTGAGATAAGGTACTGTAATGAAAAATTAATAGTGTGCATGAGACAGGATAAATTAAAGAGGAGTTAATAAATGTGAGTTTCTTGTCTTCAAGGAATTGGTCTGGAACAAACTGTAGCTTACTAAAAAAAAAAAAATAAAAGCTCTTTTTTAAAAAATTGTAAGTGGATAGCTGTTGTATACAAACAACTTTCCTCATGAATCAGTTATTTCCTTAAGAGGCAAATTATTTCTGTAGCTTGTTGTTTCCCAAGAATCTCTTACTCACTGATTGCTTATGCCTTAAATGCTATATAAATATTTACTAATTTGAATTAATTAATGTGATTATTTGATTGTTGGGGGGTTTTTTTGTGTGCTGAAACGTCTTTTGTTTAAGATAGATATTCACTATGTATATGTCACATGTAGGATGAAAGTTGGAGAAATAGCTATAGATGTCCCAGTGTCACCAAGGAAGAAGGGAGGATTGGCAGGTCACCTCCATTTGCCCTTTAGCTGTCTTGAGTTACCTTCTGTCACAGTCCAATAGAAGTTTGCCCTTGGAAACCACCAGTATGTTTTTATCTGTTTGTCAGTCCCCCTCATTCTCTGCACCCATAGTCTTGGCCCCTACTGGTCATTCACCAAGTTCCCCATGAAGCTCCCACAGCATCTTACACACTGAATTGCATTTGGCATCTCTGGCAGCATGCAAATTCTCTAAATAATCCCATCTTTACCATGAGACCCAGCCCTTACTTGCCCCTTATACAGTTGCTGCTTCTTCCCACAGTCCAACCAGCATCCTCAAATATTTGTCTAATAATCTTTTCCTTGATAGCCTGGAGTCGAAAGGCTTTCTACCTTACCACATTGTGTGACTGTTCTGATCCTTCATATGCCTTTCCTTAGACTAAATAATAGCATACTCTGTTTTTTTTCTTTGAAGCAGAATTCCTGCTTACTTCAAAAGGAAATTGTCTTGAGTAATGAATTATAGGTTAAATTGATACTAAATTAATACAGTTTTATAGTCTTTGATTATGTTGGATGTTTTACTTAGGCTGTTGTAGACTTTTATCCCAGATGGCTGGGGAATAAAGAGTTATTAAACATTATTTCTAATTATTATTAATACTATATTAATACTAATATTATTAATATTAACTAGATCCAGCTTGTACTTTAAGTCTTAAAGTGTATGCAGCAGTGCAAAGAAAAAAAAAGAGACAAATTAGTTTTGTGTCACATCTTTTGAGACTTAATACATTTTGTGAGTGTGTGTGCTGAAAGGTTGCCAGGTTGTTTATTTTCATTATTCATCTGTCTCTGCTGGCTGACCTCTGCATCCAGGATGATTCACTAATGCTGGATCTAGTTTCTTATATTTTTACTTCCCTTTAGTGACATTACATTTCTGACATAACTTCAGCCTTGTAAAATGAACCAGTGTAGTTATTAATGGATTTCATCAGCCAATCTAGTGGCTTTGGAAAATGTCAGCATGTGTTGAATACAGTGCAGGCTTAGCTATCTACTTCATGTACTTTTATATTCAGATTTAACAGTGAATCAGTGTGTTTTGAATTGAATGAGGAATGGGAATAATATGATTTTGCATAATTTCAGCATTGTTATTGTTTGTGTGAGGATTTTATATGAGGATCCAGGCTTTGTCCACCCATATGCAGATGGGCAAGCAAGGGAAGCCACAGGGAGTAATAATTCTGCAATTTTACAGTAATTTACAAAATACTGTTTTATTGGTTGAGGTTGTGAGTTTTACACTTGATAACATTTGTAACACTGTGTTAACACACTTCATAACATGTCTAATGAATTCCAACAGTTTAAGGAATTTGCTGGGCACAGTGAATTGAAATCTGTTGATTACAGTGGAAAGTAGAGACCGAGCAGAGTGTAATGAAGGACACATGAAACCCTTGTCATCTGTTCAGCAGAGCCACAGCTTCAGATAGTTTTGCAGTTGTCCATAGATGAGAGGCTCTACCATCATGATTTTTACTTGCTTTCTCATGAGTTTTTAGCATACTTGTACGCTAGATAGCTTTTTCTCTTAGTCTGTTATGTTCAGGGTGCGTTTCAACATAATAGCAAATGTGATCTAAACTGAAGCTACTTCTGAGATGTGCAGTCCCTACCAGGCATTCCTAATACTTCCTTTTTGTGGAATATAGTGATCATGTGGCCACAAGGTGAGTCAATTCATTTGGATTAAAAGAATAGTTTCCTGATAAATCATCCGGCTGAATCAACTTAAAATTCTCTAAGATTCTCTAATTCTCATGATCCTCTAGATGCAGGAGATGGGGGAAGTGGGGACTGAAGATCAAGAGTGAGGGGAGGACCGAGTCTGCCAGCTTTGCTGGCAACTACCTGCTAGATTAACACAGATGAAACATCAAGTTACATTTGCAGATTGCAGAAATGTGTAAACCAACTTAAGCAGCATTTTCTTCCCCACGTTGCTCATTTTCTCCTTTGTGCTATTGTAGCACACATGTTAGTACAACCATATATGAACTGGATTGGGAAAATGATCTAGCTGTGGAGTAACTTGAGCAAAAAATTCTTGAGATAAATCGGTTCCCTATCACATTGCGATGGTCATGAGAGGGTAGGAACAGCTGGACGTAGACAGGGAGATTCTTAAGCAGACGTTATTCTTGATGGGATGGATTTCAAACATAGACACAGATAGATAAAGTGATGCTGGTAGAGAGAAATGGGCAGGGACATAGCCTCAAGTTGAGGAGAAAGGTGACCAACAGGACCACTGTTGGGGAAGATTTGAGATAAAGTTTCTAGAGAAAAGAAAAAGATCTGAGAGAAGCAGTTTGGGGAGGACGTGTGGAGACACCTTGGCATAAGAGAGAGGTAGGAGAATGATGTTGAAGGAAGGAGGACTGTGGAAGAGCAGTCTTGGCCTTGGAATGAGCTTTGTGGACAGAATCTTGGATATAAATGGACCTCGGGTTTATCAGCTTTATGTTTACAGAAGCCAATCAGTGATATGATTTTTTTAAAAAAAATTTCTCCATAAAGAATGATGTAAAAAAATTCAGGTTAACATGCATGGTCAGTTTTATGATCTCATATTCATTGTATGGTGTTAAAGTTGCATAATGATGTTACCTTTTTTGCCTTGTGGAGTGATGTTGTTTTGTCAGAATTCATTTGGTGACCAGTGTAATAGGCAGGATATTAATTGCAGTGACAATCTATTCCATTCGTTTTTATTCCTGGCTTAGCAATATTACAGGGAGTACCTTGATGAGTATATTTTGATGGCTTGTATTTTCATTAGATTGCCTGGAATTTTTCTGATGCAAACAGGAAGGATGAATCAGTAGACTGAGATGTTTTGATAAATGACAGAAATCCTTCAAAAATCAGTACTCAAGACTATTGCTAATACATGTATATATTTTATACCTTTTACAAGGTTGTTAAAGCAATAAAGAAACTTTGTTGTTGAGTAAGAGATCAAGGGAAAAACAGCTGCTTCTAGCTCCTAGATTTTTCTCCTTTGATCAGCATCATTGTATGTAGATCTGAACTCAAAGACAGAATGGTTGTCAGAAGAAATAGGATGGGAACATTTCTAGATGGATTGCTTGCACTTTTCTTCAAGTGTGTAGTGGCAAAAAGTTATGTAGGCTGTTATCTGGGGATACGAAGAGGAAGGAGGACAGGGAAGGGGGATAGGAAATGGTAGAACAGGATAATTGCTGAGGTACTCTCCTCTTTTGTGTGTGCGTGCTTTAGTGTGTTGGGTTTTTGGTTTGTTGGGGTTTTTGTTTGTTTGTTTGTTTGTTTTTTGTTTTGTTTTGCTTTAGATGAAATGGGTAAGACTGAAGAAAGTGAACTAAGATTAATTTCAGGGTACAATTTGATGATATAGGGACTGTCAGGGAATAGAGACTTAAAGAATTGCTTGGGTGTTGGTTTCTCATTGCATCTCCTTTACAGTTGTGCTGTTGCAATATTTTATAGGGTGCTCTGTGAACTGCGTTGGTAACATGACCCGAGGTTAAGTTCTATCCTCACTGCTCTGTCCAACCACTACTATCTCCTTCTACACAACTTTTTTTGTGACCTGTAGCTTCTATTTTCCTTTCTGGTGCTAAATCTCTCCCTTTGTACAGGATCTGTGTTTCCCATCTTGACTCTCCCCCGGCTGCTCTGGCATGCACATGCATTTTGTAATGCATGGAGAATGTAAAACTTAGGACTCTTTGTTCTGTCTCTGTCACTTTCCTTTGTGACCTTCCCTGATCTCTCTTCTGTTGTTAAACCAATAAAATTTAAACCTTGATTGAAATATTAAATCGCAGGTTTTTTCCCTCCATGCATTTATGGTAATTACTATCCGCAGAAAGAATGCTGTTCACTGGCTAGCAAACTGTTAAACCATGCATTTGTAGCAAAATGTTATTTTTCTTAAATTAGTTTTTCCTTTTTGATCAGCCTGCAGGAAAAATAGTTACACATTTGTACTTCATTGTGTGAGAATATAACATATCTAATATCCTATTAACTAAAGAGTGTGTTTTACCTTCTGATTTGTGCCGAACTGCTTTGGGATGAAGATTAGTAATCAATTAAAATGTAAGCCGGCACTCTAAAATGGTTTAAAATAAAATTATTAATCATAGTTACTGGAGAAGAGTATCAAAATAGATTTTACACTTCAAATTACTTTGATTGTTAAGCTTTACTGATTTTATTCCTCCCATCATTCCTAGTTGCTTTATCAACTGCGGATGATTTAATTATTATGCTTAGCTGAACTGCATGAACTGAACTGAAGAAGGTGGTCCCTTCTGCTTATGTAGATAGCGTCTGGGTCAACATTTGATTGATCAGTTCAGTAACCAAGTCGTACCTAGCCAGAGATTTGCCTCAGTTTTGTGACATGGTTTGCTGCTGAAGTTTCAAAGTCATATTTTTTTGCTTGTTTCTATTGAGTTTAGACTGTTTTAGTAAACGTAGGCCTTAATAAACTTTCTACGTTTTCCACATATTTAATAATGCACTTAATGTTTTTATACATTAAATATGTTAAATTGAAATATAAGTGTATATTTATTTAATTAACCATGATTTATCCAGATGTGTGTCTCTTATTATTCTGTTTCCTTTGTTGAACTATCTGTAACCTCTTATTTTCCAATTCCAAGATTTACTTCTACTGTGCTGTTTGCAGGAAAGAAGCTGAGAATACATGGCATTGTTGAAGGGCTGGTTAACTTTTTAGCTGAAGACATATGAGTAAAGGGGTCAAAAAGATTATTGATAATATTTCAGTCTTTTGCCCTACTCTGCCGTCATGCTTTTTCAGTCATAAACTTCTGGCTAAAATATTGTGTTTTCTTCATAATTTCACAGTAACATGAAGTTTAATGAAAACAAAAACCATGCAATACCAAAACAATTGTAGCTGTGACATAGTTCAGTTCTGAACAGGAAAAATAATTAGATTTAAAAGATAGTAAATTTAAAACTGATTTTGTTCTTCAAAATGTTTTAACTTACCCTGGCTAGGAGTCAGAAAGTTTTTAGAAAAGACTTTTCCATTTTTCTCTTTGTATGTATCTTCTATGTTCAATTTCAGTGTTACAGCTTCAGTTAAACTAGTTTTCTGCAGCCATATAGCTTTCTGTAGTAAAGTGAAGACAGCTGTTTAAATATGTAAAACATGACTGTGATTTCCCCAAATTCTGAAGTGAGACCTTAAGACAGATTTAAATGTGTAGTTTGGAATTCTCTAGGTCTCAGTATAATTAACTTCTGTTGTTTGGTTTTCCTTCTCTTTACATTAAAAAAAAAA
The DNA here is from genome assembly GCF_000700745.2 of Antrostomus carolinensis. Classification (NCBI taxonomy): domain Eukaryota; kingdom Metazoa; phylum Chordata; class Aves; order Caprimulgiformes; family Caprimulgidae; genus Antrostomus; species Antrostomus carolinensis. The sequence goes on along the minus strand of NW_010331317.1, from coordinate 46,349 downwards.
AAAATTCTGTTGAAGTTGTGATGGTGGATTTTGTACCATGGATTCTGTTCAATGTATATGTATTTTTCTTCTCTTTACAGAAAACCAACTTTTGGGATCACAGAATCATAGGGGTTGGAAGGCACCTCAGAAGATCATCTAGTCCAACCCCCCTGCTAAAGCAGGTTCCCTGTGAGGAGGTGCATCTTTGACATGGGTTATGCATTTGGTCATCTTCTACAACCTGAGGCAACAGTGTGTGTGCTACATACGATAGAAGAATTAATTGTGGGAAGAGACAAGCCGAATGGCTACATCACAATGAGAAGATGATTTAAAAATGTTTGTATTTCATGCCAGTAATCCAAGGCTGGGAAAAGAATTCAAAAGAATTCCTTATTTTTTAAAACCCAGTTCAAAAAGAGCAAGGATTCAATGTATATTTTACCATGTGTTCCCTGATTATTTAGCAGTAAATCTTTTATTACACTGAAATAATGGTGTGAGGACTGGTAGACAACACACCCCCCCATCCCCAATGCACGTCTAGCAACTAAAAACTGTGTCGAGATGACCTCTGAGGAAATGACAGCGTCTGTTCTCGTCTCTGTGGTACAGGGTAAAGTGATAGCTGCTCAGTCAGCTGGAGATGAAAATACTGAAAATGCTTTGGACACCAGTGTTATAAAAAGACATACTGCCAGTCTGGGAAGGCAAACCACACACACTCTCTCATACTTACACAGACTTGAAGAAGAAAATCTTCAGGGCTCAGTGCCCAAAATATTCTCTCTGGCGAACAAACAACTGACTAATGACAATAGTAATGAAAACTTCTGGGAGAGGAACAGCTCCATCCCTGATTCAGTGGAATTTCTTAACATTAACTGTAACATTGTACAGAAAGACTACAAGAGTAATATCCCATGCAGCCAGTTGTATAAATCTTGTGATCCTTTAGCAGGGGGAGAGGCATGCCTGGAAACTGGAATTCCTGTTTCACTGGAAAGAGCCATGCTTGCTGAAATTCAGTTGCAAATGAATGGACCTTCGTTAAGAAGCCAGACAGCAGTAAATAAGAATGACAGCAATGATACTGATAAAGTGGCCTTTTTCCACTTTCATTGTGCTAGTGAAAGGAATATATCAAAGGCTTTGTGCAGTTTACACCACGGCTTCATTTTGGATGACTGCTTGCAGCCAATAAGTGTTGGTGGTGGTAACGCTGCTGGTTCCCCGGCCTGCACTTGCAGATTAATCGAGTTGACAAATAACTGTGAGAATGAAAATGGGCAGCAGTTGTATGAAAACGCTTTAAGGGATAAGTGTTTATGTCTGGAAAGAGCACCACGAAAGGTTAAAGTGACATGCTCAGGTCACAACTTCTGTGGAAATAACTTTACTGGACAAATGCCCTCAAAGCCCGTTCTGAGCCATTTTGAAGACTGTAGTGATAACTGTGAAGAAGAGATGGAAGAGGATTTTTTTAGAAACAAAAAGGAACGTTCTACTTTATTAATAAGACGTTTCTGTAAAAATGATAAAGAGGTTAAAAAATCAGTTTATACTGGAACGAGAGCAATTGTTAGGACTTTACCTTCAGGGCACATAGGAACCATTGCTTGGAATTATGTTGAGCAAAGGAGAAACAACAGTGGCTTGAAGCTTTCTAGGATTACAACAGAACAGTTATCTATAATTCAGTCCTTAATAAAATGGGAATGTAATTCCTTTCTTGAGAAGTCTTTATTGTATGAGGTAAGCTTTTCGTAGTGTTTCTTTTTTTTTTTTTTTTTTGTAAAAGCTTTGATAACCTGATGATCTTTTCATTTAAAAAAAATGCCTTTGACGAGTAAACACTTAGTAACACTGAATAGGGTATTTCACTTAATCACATTGAATTTTATGTTGTACACTGCTTTTTGGAAGAATGTAGTCTCATCCTTTAAAATTAATTTTCGTTTAAAATAGGCATGGGGTAAAATATATAATTTTATATCTATAAAATTTATACGTACATATGTATGTATATACATGTATACCTATATAAAATGTATATAGGTACATGATTATACATAGATATATATATATAAATTTATATCTTGATATTTATCTATAAGAATACAATATACCTATATACAGATATGAAATATATATACACAGTTTATAGATATTTTTATTTGAAATAGAAAATGTATATAATATGCATTTATATTTATACATATATATGTAAAAATAATTGTAGTAATATATTATAGATACACATAGTTGAATATATATATGGCATATATGTGTATATAAACATTTGATGGATATATTAATGATAAAATAATTCAGTGGAATAAATTGTGTAAAATGATAAGTGGCAGTGTTAGATGCTGAAAAATTTTGTTGCTTGGAAAAAGAAAGCATAGTATTTTTCCCAAGTTACAGGTATTTATAATGCTTCTACACTTGCAAATGACTTTAAAAAATTATGTAATAGTCATATAACATATATTAATGTGCTAATATTGCCCTGATTTTTATTCTCTTAAATTAGATAATACAAAAAATTATAAGTTTAGAATGAAATAATGAATGCATAAATTATTATTGTACAAATGACATAGCACATACTTAATACATTATTTTAAGTAGTAAAAGATTTTCTATGATGGTAGAAATTAAATAGTTGTTGATGGAATCTATTAAAGAGATTTTGACCACTGATTCTCAAGGATTTATCTGAAATGTGACTCCTGAGAAAGAAAGGCCATCAGGATGATCACAGCAAGAGGAACCCTTTCAAGAAGAGTAAGAGAAGAGAGGTTTACTGAGCTTAGTAAAAAAGGAGGTGTGATTTTTCTCTGTTAAAATGTGTGAATAAACTCTAGGGAGGAGAAAATAACCAAGGTGAAGGAGAGTGTAGTCAGATAAGCTGTGCTTATGATCTGATCCTGAATAAATGTAGGGAGAAAACTGGAAGAAATTTCCAACAGTTAGTCCTCAGACTCTGTAACAGCTTTCAGTAGGACCGAAAAGGAAGAAAACTTACTTACTTGTATAGAATCATTTAGGTTGGAAAAGACCTTTAAGATCACAGAGTCCAACCGTAAAATTGATTAAATGGATTATATGAAATTTTGTCAGTGATAACAGAAGAGTGGACTTGGTGGCTCAGGAACTCCGTGACAATTATACCCTGCAGTAATATCCTTATATCCTTCTAGAAACTAGTATTTTTTCCATTTAAATAGTTGATTGAAGAATTCTGTGAACTTGGGTACATCACATTTTTGTACTAGGTTGCAAAGCTTTGTGGTGCTGTTCATTGTTGTGATCACTATCCTAGTCAGTGTAAGTACAAACTTGCTGGTGCTGCACATGTCCTGCGTGGTGCACGGTCATGTTCCCTTGAAGGGATGAATATGAGTCGTACTTACCTAACATAGTATCTGCTCAGTACATTTCTATTATCAGGATAAACTTTTTTCAGATAAAGAAGGGAGAATGTTTTGTAGCTGAGGTCCAGTGTAATTTTCATTTATATAGGTATGAAAAGGGAAGGATGTGTTTAGGTTTCTTCATTGGGCTCTTCCACTTTGACTTGAGTTCCTTAGTTTTTAACATGCATGCCTGTTTCACCACTTCCACCACTGCTGCATAATACTGAATGTATAGCATTTTGAGGTGTGAGGGCTTTAATTTGAAGATTTTTTTGTCGTGCATATAGAAACTGAGAAATAAATGTAATAAATACTCACTGAATAAT
>NW_010331317.1:41850-42551 GCF_000700745.2 Antrostomus carolinensis | reverse complement strand
GGAAAAATTCTTCCTACAAATGAACAAAAGATTAACAGACACAGTAAAGCACTTCATGTAATTACAATGCACGGAATGTTTTCTCATGGTCATAAAAAGCTTAAAACCACAGTTTCTAAGTCTTTCTTCTTCCAAATGGTGACTACAAATATTTTTCTTCTTATCAACCTCTGTATTTAATCTCTTTATGTATAATATGCATCAAGCGTTCTCAGCATTATTTTTCTGTTATTTTAGTGTCAAATATTATTTCTGCAATAGTATTTCTATGTGTTTATGGCTTATATTATTAGCACTATAGATGGTTTTTACACAAACGTAGAAATTAACTCAGTGAATGTGACAAATATGGACCTGTTGAACATATGGACTGGGTTAAAATAATTTAATGAATTATGAGCATTTGTAGGAAGCTTTCAGGCTAATAACCAAAGGAAGAAGGAGAAAGTAGTAAATGAATGTGGTAATTTGTTCTTTCTTTCCCCTTATCTCACCCTTTGAGCATGCATTCTGTTTGGAACAGCTAAGTGAACAGTAGTTCTGTTCTTCAAGGGGAAAAAAAAGTTGGAGAAATGAAGTTTTCATAGCAGTACTGGTGTAACATGGAACAATAGAGACCTTTATGTTTTAAGTAGGAAAATGTGGGTCTCATTTGTGCATATCCCTTACATAAAAATTCTAGTGCTAATAAAGGAAAGGCA
>NW_010331317.1:0-41815 GCF_000700745.2 Antrostomus carolinensis | reverse complement strand
CTACATAGGAAGGTGGGATTGAGGCTTTGCATTATATAGAAAATACATTAAATGATGCATTTTTAAATGTAGCCTATGATTATTGTTTATTGATATTTTATATGCAGATTTAGACTTCTCTGCTCTGGATTTCATGTATGTGTTGTAGGAAGAGAGAAGATTTTTATGTTGAATATTTTTTTCTAATTTTGCATGTGGTTTTTGCAGCTATATACAGTGCAGTACTTGCCCTTATCAGATGGATGTGCGTAACGTGGATGTTGTACCCATTAGTGAGAGATTTGTTTGTTATGTGTTGGAACAGTGCAAGCCCCTCACATTAGTACATATTAAAGGTGTCGCAAATGCAAAGGATTTGCCACAGAAACGCATGAGAGTGGCAAGCTTTGGTGTTGGCTTTGCTTGGCCTGGCACAGTGTGTCCACTACTTGGGTTCAGTTTAGCTGCGTTGCATTAGCAACCTGACTAATAGTTGCAAAGGTTAGAGTTTCTGGAATCGTTGAACCATCTGTGTCTGTGCGATGTTAGGTTGATAGCGCTGAAGTATGCTTCTTTTTTTCCTGGTGTGATGGTGTTTCTGTGGTAGTGGTAATGTAATATGACAGAAGTAGCCACGTCTACTGTTGACTAAGATATTAAATTTGAACAGCTCACTAGACTGCTGCAGGGTGTTTCTCTCAAACCAGGTAAGTGACCTCAAGATCTCCAGATGACAGCTGCAACAACATAGTTGCAATGCATAATAGCTGAATTCTTTAGTTAAGCTTATTTTGTAGGCGTCAGTACCATCTTTGCTGTGTCATTACATTCCTGATGCCAGTAGTTTGAGCTTTAAGAAGCAAGAATTCTGATGGACTGCTTAACTGCTCGTAGTAGTTTGCACGCACATTAATATATCATCCACTCTTCATAGCTGCTAAGGTGCTACTGAAATGTCAAATACTAATAAAGCAACAATTAAAAAAACCTTAATTGCCACCACATCTGTTTCCAGATAGAATGATGATTTTGTTATAGATTTTTCATAGTTAATTTAATGATTTGGTATAGTAGTTCAGCATCTGTTAGCATCAGTTATTTTTTTGCATGCAGTGCCCATAGAGTTTTTATGCTTTTATGATGTGTAAACTCAATGTAATGCAAGGATTTTTGATTATGCATGGCTAAAGTAAGGACTAATATTAAGATTTCTTGATTTCCATAAAGTTGAGCTATAGTCAGTTGGTGGCATCTGTTAACAAACAGTTAAGGAGAGAGAAAAGATTTGGAGGTAAAAAATTTTTACTATCCTGTTTTTATTAATGTGATATCTAAAATAGCTATCTGGGATAATATTTTTAAAGAAACAAGAGAGAGACACAAGTAGTTTTCTGTTTAATAGATGGTATTTGAATATTTTTTGTTTAGAATTTATTATTAATTCTGAATGTATTCAGAATGAAAATTAATATTTTGTAATTAATATAAATGTTAATTTAAATTCTGAATCTAGGGAGAGCTGGTATATCACCAGCTCTAGTCAGTGTATCTTTATGTTGCATGCTTTTCTGGCATTTCTGAAAATATAGATCGAGTATTTCACTGTCAGTCATGGAAAGAACATCTGCTTTGACTGTTTTGACAGCCACTTGCACTAACTAAATGCAGGAGCACTTTACATCAAATGCTAACATATACTTATGTTTATGAACAAAGGAAGGGTTAGCAATGCTTTGTGTTCAGAATAACATTTTTTTGATTGCTTTTCTCAGGGGTCGGGTTAATTTTAGCCTTTTATTGTCAATGTTTTGTCAGAATGAATAGTATAGTCCTCTTTTTTTATCTAGTAGCATCTTGGAAGATATACTTTTCCAGTGTGTTCAAAACATAATTTATATAATGAAGAATGTATGTTGATTCTTAAGAAGTGAAACAAAATCTTGAAGGCATCTGGCTTACCCTCTATGCTAATGATGATGATAATAAGCATAAGAGTCCCTATGTATGTGCTGATGACTGATCTGATTTGGTAGAACAGACACAAAGCTTGTTGGAATGGCCACATGAAATCACCTGGCAATAGGAGTCTTACTAGTGAAGTTATTTTACCTAATTCTGTGAGATTCACAACCCACAAAGCAACCTAAAAAATTAAATTCTTATACGCTTTCATCTCTCAATTCTTTTTAATTGTTTCTGTAGGAATTTCAGATTTAGACTTGCTGTCATACCATCTTTCTGTAAGGATTATGTGGTTTTTCCCACAGGTTTTTCCTTCTAGCTCCATGTTTAATAAGATGGAATTCTTTAAATGGACTTTTACTCTCTTCCCTCCTAGTTTTGCATGCATACCTAAAATATAACACTGTTCTTTATGCTAAAGTTTATGCTATACTTGTACTTTTATTAAAAAAAAAAATAGTTTGCGACTCTATATTGTGGATTACAGACAGATTTGGGGTTTGAGACTTTTTTGGTTTTCCACTTTGAAATAAAATTTTTAGTCCAAAACACAGAAAAGGAATTTACTGGAAAAAAATGACATAAACCATATAATCTGCAAGTGGTTGGGGTCTTCCTCCACTCTAACAATAAGTTTTTTATCTGACCGTGCATGAGAATTTTGCCTGTTACTAATGTTGTCTTGTTTTGAGACATAAAGGTTTATAATCATATGTTAAAGTAGTTAGTCAGTATGGATGAACTGGGTTTTTTTCTGCCTGGACCCTGTGTTTCTTGTTTGTTTGCACAGAGCTGCAGTCTTTTGTTTAAAGAAAAAAGTTTATGAGGAAAATTCACTATTTGGAAAAAAATCAGGGAAGCAAAAGAGAAGCCAAATAGGCATGAAATTATGTTTTCCCTTCAGAAAGTGCTGTAAAAATAAATTGAACTTTGTTAAATGAGCTCTATACTTATATTTGCTTTGGGTTGAGTTACTCCAGTTTTAAAGACTAGCTTTAAAAATAGAAAATTTACCTTCTGTCTGTAGAACTAGTCAGTTTTATTACCATAATGTGTGATAGAGTTAGAGATAAATCTTTTAATACTTTGTATTATTTTGTGGTTGCCTCATAGCTTTAACAGTTTTGGGCCAAATTATGAACAATAAGTTTTAGCTGTGAGCACACTTAGGTATTTAGAGCCAATAGTGTGGGAGTCTTGGCAAGAGGAATATATTATGCCTTCAGTTTTTCCACATTTTCTGACTTTCCTTCTAGTGACTGTTCATTAACTGTAAAGAAGCATGAAAATCTGTTTTAGAAAATCTCTCTGCAGAACATTAAAGAGTTCATTTTAAAGTGTTAGAGTTGGACACTCTTCTGAATTCTTTCTCAGTTGAAACTAAGTTGTCTCCATTACCTGTATGAACTGTTGAAAAGTTTGGTTGTTTACTGTGGTATGAGTGAATAAAAACTGTGTCATATAAAGATCACTCTGTTGGTGAATGAATGATTAAAATTGAGTTGATGAGATTTGATATAAGTTTTAGTTTATCTTCTTTTTCTTAATTTTTTCAGGATCTTTTATAAATAAAGTTTTCTAAAATGGAATAAGCTTGGGTTGACAATGATTGGTAGTCATATATCTTATCAATATGAAATTTCAGGAGGGAGCTACAGGAAAAATCTCTGCTGTAAAATGATACTTACCACAATATCAAAGGCATCCTCCATGAGGTACGAGGCTGTTTGGTTTCTCTATATGCACCTCTAGTTACTAAGAATTTTGCTTGAAAATGCAGGCTGGTGACAGCTAAAAAAAGGAGTAACAATTGAACAGAAGACAGCTGTTAGGTACCATCCGAATACATTTGAGCTGGAGTACCAAGGGACAGGAGAGCTCTGAGGGTGCTCCCACACAAACCAAGGCTAAGTACATGAGCGCAACAGTTGGAACCAGTGTGACTCAGGGCAGTGTGACAGCATACAGCTTTCATCAGGAATGTCGGAAGTGGAGCAGCCCTGGAAACATAAACATTCAGTCCTGGCATTTTTAACTTTCTTCTCTCTTCCCCCTCCCCCTCCCCCCTTTATAGTTTCACTAGAAAATTATATAGTTGGAAGCTATTCCTTACCTGAAAACACATATATCAGACAGTGCTCATATTGTCCTGCAAATTTCGTGACAGTATCCATTTTTAAAATATTTTGAACTGTAACCAGATATGATAATTTTTGAACTGAGATTGAAGACTCAGTTTTGAGATGCACTCATCAATCCCCCAGTTGAGTATAAGAGAGAAGAATATGTTGGATTGGCTTGTGATCATTCTTACTTACAGATAATATTCTTGTCTTCCTCTTTGTATGAAGTTCAGAAGAGTCTCTTAATCTCTGGAATTACACCACTTACTGAAAAACTTAAGATTTCTTTAGTATAGTAAATACTCAGAGGTAAATACCTACAGATAAATGTGCTGTTATAGTATGGGAATGTGCAACAATAATGAAAAAGTTTGTTTTTTATCTTGAAATCACATGCACTGGTTGCATTAACTCTTGTGAAAACAGATTTGTCTTTTTTTCTTTTTCCTTAGCTTTTCCAGTAACTGTAATGCCTGTTAACTGTTGCCAACATTTGGACTTTGAATCCACAGTAAAATAATGTGAGCTTCTCTTAAGGTGATTAAAAGTGATTATTATGTACTCTTCATGATTATTTTATTATCCTGATACTGTAAAAATTGTTTTCAAAAAGTAACAGATACAGACCTTCAGTAGTAAAGTATGAGCAAAACAAAAGATGTATTATTAGCTGCTCTAGTTTCATGTTACAGCAGTCTTAATTCTTAAAGTGTTTATGAATTCCCTTCAAGTATTAGAGAATGGGTAAAATCCTGGTCATATTTTAATCTATTTGAAATCTCCTATTGGGATAATGTTACTTGGAGGGAGAAAAAGAAGCACGTGCAAAATTGAGCTATTGAATTAATGGGAACCATAATTTTACATAAAACATTTTAATAAAGAGACATATGCCAAACTTACATTAAGCAGGCTTAAAATTAGAGTTTTAAATGAAAAAAAAAATTCTGTATAAATATGTATAATGCATATAATTCAGATGGAATCATTAACTTGATATATAAAACTTCCTTCAGTACCCTTCAGTTGCATAAGCTGTTATTTACTGCCCCTGTTACTACACTGCTTGGAAGTCCTACTTCTGGACTTGAATCCTGTCCTAGCTGTTTTACAAACAAGTGATGATCTCATCTGTTCTATAGACTTAGAAACAGTTAGTTGTTAGTGAGCTCACTCAGGTTTTGGAGAAGATGAACTTCTCCCAAACACTCTCCATATGCTTCGGCTAAATTTTCTTTTATCTCAGCAGGCTTAGTAGCTGTGTGCTGCACTGTAGTCTGCAGAAGAGACATATCTTAAGTTTCCAGTGGGGGAAAAAGAAAGAAAAACATTTTCCCAGTTCCAGCTGTTAATATTTAGTAATTTTAGGGTTATATGCATAAAAGCAAAGGAAAAAACAAGGTGTGGGGTTTTGGGTTTTTTTTTCAAAGGCACGTAGCCAATCAACGCGGAAATACTTCAGTCTGAATGATAATTCTGAATAGTTTATTTTTCAGCAATAACATAAGAATGTATCTGAGCCATGGAGAATTGCTCAAAATGTGATTGTGAGTTGGATCTAGAAAAAGACTCCTGAGAGAAAACTGTCAACAATCTTCTCTATTTTAAATTAAGAATTTATCTTGAGTAACTTTGCAGACTCAGAGCATCATGCTACAAACTTGAGGCCATTATAGTTCCAACCCTGTGCATATGTAAGATATTTTACTTTGTATAAGTACTTTATGGTTGCCATGGGAACCATAACATTGGACTTCCTGTCTGTTGTTTATAATCTTGGGGTTGCACTAGGTGGCTTGTGTGTGTAAATGTATATATTTCAAAGGGAAAAAATATTATTTCATGAACATTCAGAATGTTTCCCTTTTATTAAATTAACTTGCATTCTGGTTCACCTGCGTATCCTTTTGAAACTTAAAATACAGTGAGGGAGAACTACGATCTTTTGCTACGTGAAGATTTCATTGTTGTCTAGTGATTTGCCATCAGCATAAAGGAGGCTTTGGTCTATTAACACCAAGTCACTCAGCAGGTTGAGGCTGTAGAAAAGACAGGTAGAGGTTATCAACAAGCAGGAAGTATAACATGGATCATATTTAAAACAGTGTATTAATTTTCTTATTCTCTGGCAGTTTTTGTTTCTTTCCTTTTTTTTCCCCCCTTTAACCAACAGGTTGGAGATGGACTTTTATAATAATTTGAATACTTCCTTTGATCGATTAAGTTCTTTAGGCTTTCATCTTTAGCAGACATTTGTGAATCATTTCATATTTAGTGTAGCTTGCACAGTGTTTCTTTGCCATTGGTTTGGAAAAACTGCAAATCCAGCCTTTGTAAATGATGATCAGTTTTGAGTAATTTTTATTTTTTTGAACACTTGAGCTTTGCCCAGCTGTTTCCTGTTTTTCCTCCCAGTGGTTTAGCTACTCAGGAGATAAATACATCAATGGTTTGTTTCAGAATTAAAGTTACCTTTATAAAATGCTGGAAGATTAAAATAAGGAAGTTGGATACCATTACAAGTAAAGTTATGGTGAAATTTGGAAGATGAAGTATTGTTTGCTTATACCTAGATCTTTCATAGATTACATAGCTTTTGCTATACAGGGAGCTCTTTGATACAAGAAAATTCATACAGCATCGGAAACACCAGGGTGAAGCTTTTTGTGGGGAATTTGGGTGTGTGTGATGGAATTTTTTAAGCAGTTCCAAGTTCTTGTGTTCATATGAGAATATTTTGATTTATCTGATCTATGATCTACATAATGACCTGACCATTACATCATATTTGTCCTGTTCAACTTCCCCTCCCCCCAGTTTTTGGACTGATTTGGCTAGAGGATACGTTAATTTTTGTAATCATACAAACGATTTTGAGATTTTCGAATTGAGTTTGTATGTTTGTTTTTGCAGAATAAAGCAGGGCAGGTTTACCAGGAAAGACAGGGAAGAGTTGGTGTATTACCTGCCTATTAGGACTGGCTTGTGCAGTACACACAGTTTCTTTTTGTTCATGGTGAACTCCATATCCACACAGAGAGCAGCTGCATTTTGTCCTGACTTCAGACATCTCTCTTCAGGACCTTTAAATGAGTTATTTACTAACCCGAAAGGTGTTTATGTAGATAGTAATGAAAATATTGCCCTCTGTTGTCAGAATTGAGGTTGTTGCTATGTAGGATTGTGGAAGGATCTTTGAAGTTGCCCTTTCTTTTTTTGTCCTAGTATGGCAGGCTGTTCTGTGGAATCCAGCATCACCTGTCCCTTGCTCTGCTTTAGTCTTCCCTGTGACCCAAGTGCTCAAATCTTACTTAGTCTGCACCCTTTGGCATGATAGAAAAGCAGGCAGAGACAGTTGATAGCATGGTCAGTGATCCTCCTTGGATTGAGGGCTTTAAATATTCCTTACCTGTAAGGTCACTGAGTTTCTTATCACCAAGTAGAAGAAGAAGAGCCGGAGTTTAGCCTGTGGCGAAGATTCCAGCTCCAGAACCTTAGAGCATGCATTTGCTCCCCTGGACAAGGTGCTATATCCCTCAACAATTGTTATCTTTACCCATTTAAAGGCCTTATCCCATCCAATTTTTAGGGCCCTGCAGACTTCCACAAATGCCAGGCTTAATAGCATTTAACCCAGGTTATGGTCCAGCTGTTGCTGTTTGAAGAAGACTCCCCTCTGCAGCTTGCACTGGCTTCATTTCCCTGTGGCTTTTCCAGGCTCCTTCTTCCCAGATTCCTTTTGGTGGATGACTCCAAGATCTGCTCTCTGTTTCTAGGCTTCCTGACCTTGGATGTCTTTGTGGGGTTTATCATTAAATTCTGTGAGGAGGGAGTGTTCCCCCCTCCCCTTGAAAACTGTAGTTTTTTATAACTAACCTCACTAGTTTTGCTCTTTTTACTTCAGGCCTATCAGTAGCTGTCTGTCCTTCTTCCATAGTACCGTTCTTGAACTTGCCTTCAGCTTGCTTAGTATTCCCTAGACTGGTGGTCTTTATGGAGCCTCCTTTATCCTTCAGTCTTACCTAGACAACAGACTTCCCAATATATTTCCCCTTGGTTCTCTACTACTAGATAGTATTTTGTCCGAGTGTTCACAATCTACTCTTCAGCTGAGTCTAATAGTTAAGGCTGTAGTTCCTTCTTCATGCAATTGTGTGATCTTAATGGGTATTCCTGCTTCTATTAGCCTTATGTCCAACTTTGTTGAGCTCATACAAGTTTACATGTAGCATCTATACCATTTTGTGGTGGTTTTACTGGGCTAGCACTTGGCTAGCAGCCAAACACAGCCATTCGCTCACTCCCTGCCTCTCTCAGTGGGGCAAGGATAAGACACATTTATAACTATTGTATTGCAGTTTTAATTTTTTTTTGGTCCTCTTCTTTTCCATGTTCTTTTTGGGGATTTTTTTTTTTTCCCCAGTGAAGGTTATTAAACAGCATTTGAACTTCACATTGGACAATTGATATGCACATGGTTGTAGTATTACACTTTTAGACTGAAACTGGCTTTCCAAAAGATCTGGTATTTTTGGTTGAAGTTAAATGTCCATTTCATCAAACTATCAACAGTAACTTTTTTCCTATTGGACTTATGAGGAAAAAAGTATTTGCTAATTGATATTTATATTAGGCATTAATGACCAGATTCCTCTGACCTTTGTTTAATTTAAACTTGTCCAATCTGCAAAGAAATAAAAACAACAGCCAAGATGAAAGCAGATTCTCAGGAAATACCCATGTGGTTGTGACTCAGTGGCTCCAAGAGAACAAAAAATGAAAAAACCCTTTTTCATTAAGTAAAAAAAAGTGGAAATTAACTTAACAGTACTGGGCAGAATTTGCTAATGAGATATGAAAGATAGTTAACTGAAAGAATAGTGAAAAGGAGTCAGTATTGTATGAAAAACTTGGAAGGAAAATAAAAGAGAGAGTTGACAAAGAGTTCTTTGAGTTTTGGAACTTTTAAAATACAGAGAGCAAAAAACAACAAGAAAATCTTATTTCCAAACCCAACCAGAACTAAAGGTTTTGCTGTTTTTCTATGGAAATAAGACATATGTAAACCAGTGCTAGCACTATTATGATACAATGGTTGCACTTTCAAATAGAAATATAAAGAAAATTAAAAGAATTTGGAGAGAGAGATTGTTAGTCATCTTTTGATTTCTAAACCATTATGAACCAAGGCACTCTGGCAAGGCTTGGTGTGACAAGGCCAAGCATGTGTGGCAAGACTCAGTAGTTGGGCTATTTTGCTAACTTCTTGGGTTTTTAATTAGATGATGTTTTAAAGGATTTTTTTTTTCTTGGAATTTGTTCTGCTATGGAAAGTATCTGATGAAAATAACATGCTTTTTAAGAATGGTTGTACGTGCACCACAGCTTGGAAACCCATGACTGAGTCCATGATTTGGCTGGATCAAATTTTGTAGTTTCCTGACTGAGAAGAGATTATTTGCCTCATGTTCTGTCGATAAATCCTATGTTGGTCCAAATATAAGACAATCTAAACCATAAGTTGGTTTCATTTTTTGGAGAACAGAAGAAAAAGTTGACATTAAGTGTAATTTCTTAAAAGAAATTAAAATGAAAAAACCCTTAAGCATTGTATCATCATCGTGTAGTCTAACTCATACCTCTGCCCCAGTCATGTCCATATTGTCCTGTTTCATTGCTTCCCTCTCCTCTTCCTTGAAACCTGCAGTGTGGATAAAGTTTGACTTCAGATCTTAAACTGCTGCCTTCTTCGCTAGTCTACTCTTGTCAGTCACGCCGATTTCTTTCAACACTGTGAGTAGCCTGAGGGCATTTAAGCCCAAGGTCCAACCCTACTAAAAGTATATGGTTTGCTGAAACCTTGCTGACATGGGCAGTTATTGCATACCCCCCTCTTCCACCATTTTATGTCCAGATTTAAAGGTGGGAAAAGGAAACTATGTTCCTCCTATTAGCATACCTGGGCTGCTTATCTCTGAGGCTTGTCCTGAATCACATCCTAGAGCTTCTGTCTGTGCTGTTTATGCTTGTGTCAACTCCCGCTGCTTGGGAGGGAATCCCACAGCTGTACCAGGGATCTGGAGCAGCTGCAGCTGCTAGGTGAGCAGGGGCTGGATGGCACAGCATGCCTGCAGGATAGTTAAACAAGGTCAAGTTTTCCAGATGTTTATTTTTTAAAACACCCTTGCCATATTGTTAGGTCAAAGTGTTAAGACATTAATGTCTTCAAGACCCCTTAAGACTGGGAAATAACTTCTTAATGAATTGTCAAGGTTACCATTATGAGAAAATAAGTAGTTTGGGGTATATTTGTCTAGAATAAATTCATCATTTTTGTCTAACATTGAAAATCATATTCTTTTTTTGTTCTAGATATTTGCTTCATTAGATTTTTCTCCAAGAAGAAAGGCCAATAAAATTAAAAATAGATTAAGCACTGACAAGTTATTAAATGGAAATTTGAAGCCACACTGTTTTTGTAAGATGGCAAAGTGTTGTTGCTACTAAACATTATCCAGTTTTAATTTTTGTACTTTTATTGTTTTTAACTTATATATTGTATAAGCAAGCAAAGACTATAAGCAAGTCACTGATACCAGTTTTTCTCTAATGTCTGCTTATTGAAGAGCATTACCTGATGTTTTCTTTCTTCTGTTCTTTTATAGTTAGATTATCTCCTTATTAGTATGTCTATTAACACATGTGGTCCAGCTGTTGATCCTCCACATTTGTTAACACAAGACCTAGGTAAGAATGAAGGACATAAAAGAAGTTCTATTTTGTGTTTTCTGCCTGAATAAATTTTGACTATAGGACTTGCTTGGATCAAATGACTCTAGGTCCATGAGACTTTGTAGATCCCTGGTTCAGAGGCTGGCCTATTTGCTAATTGTTGCAAGTTACTACTGTCCAACATGATGTCTAAGATAGTGCCTTTCTCTTAGCTGAATACCATGGACAGATGCAAATTATTGAACTGATACCAGTCAAAGAAAGCATGGAAATTTGACCTATTCTTTATCAGAGCTCATCCTCTGAAACAGAAGGAAGATGATGCAAGAAAGCTTTATTTATACAGTAATTCTCATTATACTTTTTTGAAGGTAGAATTCACACTTTAGTACTATTCAAAAAAAGTTCTAGCCGAAATTTTTAAATATAAGCATTTAAATTAGACACAGAAAATTTATGATTAGTCTACTGGATAAAACTGTTGTGATTTTAGAGGTGCTGAATTCCTTGTATTTCTCATAATCAGATGAGCAATGTTTAGGAGTCTTAGGGATTTACAGGTTTGATTTTAGGAGCGCATTTTGAAAATTTGGGCCTAAATTCCACTGAAACACTCTCTGAAAATGTTGACAAGGCTTCTTTCTGTTTGGCTACAATATCTGCACAACTGTCATCACTGATTTCCACTTAGACGTGGTTTGCATACATATATACATACACATATATTTAGATTGTAAATAACTGTGAATATGTGATATGATACCCATAATGATAAAACCTTTGTCTTACTGCAGTCCTTTTGGTAATACAATTTCATTAGAGAACCTGGACAGACTATAGTGGTAAAAGAATCCTTATACTATATTTATGCTGACCCAAATATCTGCAAAGAGATTTACGGGTGTAACTTTCCTAATAGAACTGTATTAGCATGTCCTTGCTAGGAGAGAAAAGGCTAAGGTTTCAAAACAGCTCATAGATGACTATGGGTATTGTAAGTGTGGAATTTCATTCATTTTTCCATACCTTGATTACAGCATATATCTGTTCAATTGTTGAAACTGTATAAAATCTAAACTGTATTGAAATTTGTACATTAGAAGAAAAAGAAACAGGAAAAAGTTTGATCTTCACTCATATCACTGAAGTTTGACTATATTTGAAGCAAAATGTGAGGGATGTGCCATCTGGTGGATAGAATTATTCATACAGTTTTGTTGCTGATATATTTAACAAGCAGCTTCTATTAACATTTTAAATCTTTTTCTGTTCTGTGCTGCATAATCACTTTTGATTTGTGTTGGTGGATATTTCTTTAGTCAGAAGTAAAGGGAAAAAAAAATCTGAGAACTGAATTTGAAACAAAATTAAATTCTGCACTTGGCTTTGTTTTTTGATTAGTGAACTGCATACTTGGAATAAAAACACAAAACCCAAACAGAAAAGTAACCATTTTCCCCCACTTCAATTATTAACTCTAAAGATTTAAAAATGTGTCAATTGGTCAAAGATCTTTTCTGATACACCTTTCTCAAGCCCACATCTTATTGCAAATTATGATCTGTTTGACATGGTCTTTGCAGAAAGACTGGATGTTGTTCTATGTCTGCACCAACACAACAGGTGAGACTGGAGTAGCCTTTCAGAGCCCATAGGCTCATGTCTTACAGCAGCTTTCAAGTTCCTTTGCAGGTCAGAATGGCTTTTGCCAGCCATTTGACATACAGTTTCATTAAGTACCATTTTGTACAGAAAGCTGTACTTTTAAAAATGTTAGACTGCTAGTAGATGTGAATGTGGACGTGACTTGGGTATTTTAAAAACCTAGGTTAGGCAGATACCGTAAAGAGTGTAGCCAGTATTAAATATTTTTCTTTTCACACAATGGTTCATGGGTGCATGACTTCAGGGTATACATTTCAGGATAGTTTACACAGTAGACATAGTGTGGGATAACAAGTGGAGCAGTCAACTTAAATTGATTGTGATTGAGAGTTTCTGTTATGTTCGTGGATATTTTTTTATTCTTTGCTCTTTTAGCAGACATGGAGGAATCTAACATCCTGTTATCTACTGGAAGAGTGATACTGCAGCTCCCTCATTTTTTCTTTAGACTGATCAAACCTAATACATTTATTTTTTCTAAACTTATTCTTAGCATATTAGAAAATAATTTTAAAAGTATTTCATAATTCTTTCATACTGCAATTTACTACAAATCAGATCAAATAAAAGCAAGTTTGTGCTTATAGTCTGAAAAGGAATGAATTATTTAAATACATTGTGATCAGTGCGTGTGTGAAATGGAGTTGTCATCACCATGTTATGTCCTCATTCCATTAGCTAATGTAATGGCAGAGAGAGAGCTGAAATACAACACAATGGAAAAAACAGGTAATGCCATTGCTTCCACATGCTTCTAATTTAACAGAACTAGTTCAGGTGTCTGCACTGTGCTGCACCACATTCCCAGTTCTGAAGGTTTATTAATTCACTTATGGTGTGCAAACAACATGGAGATTTAATTGCACATGGAAACATTCAGGATTTGTTTTCTTACGGGAAGTAACTGGCTACTTTAGAAGTATTTAAAAAGATGCTTCTTGACAGCAAATTTACTTACAATAGATTGAACAGACTTATTATATGTGACTACAAACTTTACGGCTCTGTTATTCTTCTTGGAACTAATTTATTTATCAACATTCAAAGATAAGTAATGTTTAAAAATCCAGAAGAACAAATGTTCATGTTATTTGCAAAAATTACAGTTGAAATGTTTTTGCACCGTAGTATAACAGAGCTTCTTTCTGAACTAAGCAGCTTTGCCACTTTTTTGTGTCAATTATTTCTTGAAGGAACAGCATGTACAAGCTCCTTTCCCATCAATTTTTTAAGCATTTTCCACATGCTGCTGTTGCCTTTCCATGAAATGTTGAATGACTCCTACCATATTATATTAAAAAAATATTTTTGTTGATTGAATGATGGTCAGCCAAAGGAGAAATAAGTGAATTCTGGTCCAAAACAGGCCAAGATATTAAAAAGCAAAAAGAGGAGGGGGGGGTAGATATGTTGATATGTTTTCCTAATATCATAGGAGGAGGAAAGTCCTTCAGGCAATTTCTGGTGAAGCCTTCTTCTGCTTTCATTGAAAAGCTGGGCAAAAATTTTTTTGTTTTCTTGTCCAGTTTCAGATCTGGATCCATGCCTTCAAATTAGGAAGGCATGTCTTTTTCCACCCTATGGGACCAAGCAGAAGAGTTGGGTCTTTTGACAGGCTTCATGATGTCATGTAGGTCATGGTCCATGATGTATATGTCAAATCTTACTTTTCTGAGATTTTTTTTTCTCCCCTTTACCAGCTTGGGAATTTTCACAAAAATGGTTTAAAGTTGGCTTTTGGTGTTTTGCTGATGTTCTTCTACAAACCAGACAAAATAATCTTTCCCTGAGGTGAATCTGCCCATCATGGAGCCAACCTCCCTGGCTTTTTGTTCTTACATGGCTTGAAGATAGATGATTTTTTCTCTTGCATAGTCTTATGTCATGGCAGTTATGTTTATATGAATATAAACAAAAAGATTTATTCCAAGCAAATTATTTGAATATGAAAGATTTATTCAAATTACTTTGTTTTGTTGCTTAAAATGTCCTCTGTGTTCACATATATATTTACAAAACATTTAAAAATCTGTATTTATGAAAATGTTGCTCCTGTCAAACTGATGAAAAGAAACATTTTTTTCATGTAAAAAACAGTGCAAGAACTAAATAAGATAATTATATAAAAGAAAAATTTATAATTTTTTTTTCAATCATCACTACTTTGCATTTCAGATAAGGTTAGACTTTGAAGTTGAAATGTTTACAGAAAGTTAGTCAAGCCCCAGTACAGCTTGTGAATTTCAAAAGCATTGGTATATCACTCCTTAAAGTCTTCACTAGCAGATTTTTAAGTGTTGGATATCAGATTCCTTGTTGGAAAAAAACTAATTGCCCATTTTACTTTCTACTAATTGAATAAGATAATGAGCAAAGCTTTTTTGCTTGTTTGTACCATTGTCATGGCAATAGAAAACAATTTTTCTACCAGTAGGTGGAATCAGATGAAAATCTTAACTATTAAACACAGTGTGTCGCTGTGTTTTCTGATCTGGCCAAAAGAAATAATCTGAGTATCTCTAGTTTAGAAGTCTGCAAATAATAGCAGCTTTCTAAAAGCCATTTGGCTCAGAATAATACAAATTAGATTGATATAAAGTCAGCATTTTTATTTAAGAATAGTATGGCTTTGATACTGGTTCTCTTTATGCACTTTTGGAGAGTACTCCTGGATAGGTTGAAAATATTCTATTATTATGTTATGTTTACCACTGTCAGACTGCAAAACTTTTTCCTGGATGTCTTCTCCTAGTCATGTTCTGGTATTTTTGCATTGTCCGAGTGAAAGAAAATCCTGTTATTTGTTAATATCCATAGCTGTCCAGTAGGCAATTTCTTCTGGGCAACTTTTTGTTTCATAGAAATTTAGAATTAAAATCTTCAAACTACAAATACTGACCTATAATGATGCAAAAAATAGGTTGCCAAAAACTTATGGAACATGTGAGCTTTGTAGACAGTTTTTTATAAAATAATTGTGATAATCTCTTTAATTTTTTAGAATTGAATTTATTTTCTTACTGTTCTTATGAAGGAAGTTGGCACTATAAGTTCTTTTCTTTATATGTCTCAGAAGCATTCATAAGGAGAAAAAAAAAAAGGAAAAGGAAATGAAGGTTTCCCGGTTACATTGTATATATAAAGTTTTGCAGTGTTGGTCCTTTGTTAATTTTATGTATAATTATTAAGATAACAGGATTGTCATGTATTTGTATCTCCTCTGAAAAATCTGAGTTTTGCACAAAACTCAGTCTAAGAGTGACTAATTCATATACACCAGTTTATCTTTACCTAATTCATTGAAAGAGGTATGTAATCCCTTGGAAAGGTCAGGCAGTAGACAAAGGTTTGTCTAGCCTTGTAATTGTGGCAGTTGAAGGAGAGTTGTTCATTGAAGAGGGAGATACTGGAAGCTAGAAGTTACAGATTTTCCTTCAGACTCTTCCTCTGAATAGTTCTTATTTTGAGGCTGTTATTTACATACTAATTTTCTCCAGTTAACAGTTTGTAAAACTGTAGTAGTAGTAGTATGTACTGATTTTGGGGTATAGGTTTTTCTCCTCCTAGGTATTTTGGAAAGTAAGAAAAAAATTCACCTACCCAGTTCTAGTAAAACTTTTCAATAAACTTTGGAAATTAGGCAATATACAGGAAAGAAAATGTTAATGTCTTTAGCGATGAACATTTCTGGCAAAACACAGACTTTCCAGTTGGTCTTTGTCAGATATAAAAAGTGCAAGCTAGGCTTCAGTCTGTCTTTCTGAATTCCTCTAAAATGGTCTCCTGAATTTTTGTCTTCCTTCCTTCTTACCAGTAATTTTATGAGCTGGACAGTTCCCATTTATGTTCTTGGAGGAAATAATTTTTCATGGGAATGTTTTTCTCCTTTCACCGAGGAGAAGCTTTCCAGGGATGGTTTGGATCAAGTCATACAGAATATTTGTGATGAAAAGCATAAGTTACCAGAGCTCAAAACAGCTCACACTTTCTCAGTGAAAGGACTGGAGCACTTAACATATTACAATTGCATGTCTTGGTACAGATGCAGGTTCCAAAATATCTAAGAAGCTAAAGCCCTTTGGGACAAACCTACACAGATGAATTTCATTAGAGATATGTGGGAGACCTGGTACACTAGAGTTCTGTATCTGGGTTTTTCTGCTTTGGGACAGACTTGGCAAGCAGACCAAAGAGGACATGTTGGATGTTGTCTCATTTTCTTTTTTTCCCTTCTCCCTCCCTGCTCCCCTCCACTCCCCCAAACTGTATACTGTAATACAATTCCTTGCAGATATGTGCTCTCTCTAGTTCCATTCATACAGAGAAGTAGAAAGCTAATGAGATATGTATTTAATGATTTGTAGAAATATGGAGTTCGCTTCCATGCTATAGCACAGATTTTCTGCTCTTTACAGTGTTAAAGAAGGTCACTGTGAAATTAAACCTATTTTAAAATTGATAGGTTCTTCATTAAAGGTCAGATAGTCACTGTTTTGCAAACATGGTTTGTTCTATTTGGAAGCAGAACAAAGCTGAGTAATAGTGCACCTTTGCCTTTTTGTCAAGAAAATCATGCAGCTGGGGAGAATGTAGTCTTCTGCTAAAGCAGGTTGCACCATTTATGCCTTGTGCAGGCACAATAAACTGTAAACTGTCATCCCTCAGGCATTTTGTGGTGGTTTGTTTACCTAAAATTCCTTGACATTACTGAGAAAACATAACTTTTCTTCCTTGAACTGGAAGAACAACAAATAACAAAAAAGCTGTTGATGTGGGTTGGAGAGAACAATGTTCATCTGTTGGATTCCACAGACAAGTGGAATCTCTTGTAAATCTTCTCATCCTATTAGGTCCATATGTTGTGTCACTGAAAAATACATGAACAGTGAATTTGACAGGAAAAGCATTTGGTTTTCTTGCTAACCCTGTGCTAAGACAAAGAGCAAGGATGTAGTACTGGTGCCTGACTCCTGACTGGTTGAGCGTGTCAATGCTTACCTCCTGTCCTGTGTGCAGTACTGATGAGATCATAGAAACAGTTCAGGCCTGAAAACTTAAATGAACATAGACTTGTCTGCCTCCTTCTCTCCATTCTTTCCTTTTTTTTTTTTTTTTTTTTTTCTTTTTCTTTTTTTAGTAGAGATGCACTTTATGGTGCTGTGAATTTAGTTAGTTCAAGAAGCTTGTTTGCGTAGAAAAGAATATGTTCAAGACCATGGGGACATGATAATCCTAAATTCAACTGATAAGAGAGCATTACCAAACTATACATGGAATTTAGATAGTGTTTTGTTCTTTTGCATAAAACCTAAATCCCCAAAGAGGAAAGAGAATTTCATTGTCTACCTGCCAGAAATGCACTTAAATTGTATTTGAACAAATCTGTTAGACTTTTGTTTTGTTGGGACTGCCAAGAACAGATTGACTGTATTTCTTTGCATAGTGGATCATGCTGCACATTAAAGAAGCTTAAAAGAGTAAAGCAGTTTCTGTACTAGATGGTATCAGGGTTCACGCTATTTGGATAATGATGTGGGCATAGGCACTTAGAGTGAAGATTTTATTATGGACTCCAGGAGTTAAGAATTTTCAGTTCAAATTATATCTTTTGTTCAGGTGCTTTGTTCTAAATGTTTGAAGAACAGTTTTGCAGTGATTGCAGTGTAGTAGCTATGAAAGAATGTGAACCATAGCAGCATGTAATACATAGGTAAAGCTACAAATTCTTGAGCTGTTTAGCTAAATTCATTGCATATTATCAAGCCATTATTTTTTACTTCAGTCATGTTTCTTAGCAATTACTTTTTTTCAAAACCATTTTGCTAACAAATCCTTAATGTGTGCTTTAGAATGTCCATAGAATTGAAAATGTCAGTACATTATGAACTAAATGCTCATAGATGTTTGCCAACAAACTTCAAGTTTGTCTTGAAATAAATTCTCTCGTAGTTAAGAAAAGCAATTAAAACTACTTAGCTGAACTTTATTCCATTCCCTAGTTTGCTTAGTTTAGAACAATTGTTCCTCTACAGTGGAAATAGGTACCACTGGAACTGGAATGATTATAGTAAAAAAGGGCATCTTTTCATTAATATCTCCCATGTAAAAGTGGGGCTACCCGTTTTGAGGAAACTGGTTTCAATGAAGGAACAGATTTGACATGCAAGATGTCCATTTTCTAAATATTAGCAGATAGAACATCTGTAGATGTTTCTCTTTGTTTCCAGTAAAATGTTTGGCAGGCCAGCTAAGGAAGAATAGCTGGTTTTTGTAACTTGTAGTTGCAAGACATGTATAATGATAGGGTATTTCTTTGAGGAGCTAATCTGTGCTGCAAACTTCAGCGTGGTTAGAAGTGTATACAACATGTTTTCTGTGGGAGAGGTATCTTTAAATATTTACATGATATGTCTCTAATAAAAGATTCTTGATTTTGACAGATGCTCTTCAACAAAGTTAATTAGTAGCTAGAAAACAGAAAGCAGAGTGTGTGTACCTACTACGTTGTCATTCTATGTAGAAACGCTTGTTATTGAGCATAAAGGTAAAGAAGAGACTACAGCTATCACTCTCACTGATTACCTACACAAACTCTTCTTCCAGCATACTGTTTTCTGTTGCTTTTTTTACTCAAATGCCATTGATTGATGCCTATTTCCAAATAATGTAATGAAATTGTTGTATGTGGAAGAGGTGTGTACCCTGTCTGTTCGTGCTTGGGAATTCCATGTAAAGACTTCTGTCAGTATTGATACCATGAAAAGCAGTTGTCTTCTAGACACAAATCCTTACAAGAAAAAAGAGCCAAATTTTAGAATATCCTGTAGTCATGCCTTGTCACTCAAAAGTACATTTTCCCTGATGGTAACAGGCAAGAAATTTCTTCTGGATTCCACTTCTGGAAACCAACTGCAAATTGTTATTAAGGAATTTAGGGTAATAAATCAGGTGTTACAATGTCAAGGCAATACCAGAAAATCAGTGATTAGAGATAGATAGACAAATTATTTTGTCTAAAGAACAGTTCTTCATAGGTAGTTATTGTATGATATTTCATTATTTCTAGTGAAAGCAAAGGTTCTGTTGAAAAACAGATATAATGGATTCCAGAAGTTCTTATTCAACAAAAAACATGCATGGGACCTTGTCTTTGCTTCAGTTCTGGAACAGTGAGGAAACTGTATTGTAATGCCAGAGCCTACAGTACTTAAAGTGGCTATAACGTATTGATCTTTGTCGTGTTTAATGACAAGGTTTTGTGAATTTTTGTAGATTTTTTTTTTTTTAGAACTCAGCTATTTCCTGCTATTTTTACATTATTTCCTAGATTACATATTTAATAATGATAGTACTGATAAGTACCATTAGTACAAGAATATTAAAACATTTGTTACAGTTTTTTCAGAAATCATTGTAACTGTTTTCTGTGGAGAAATCGTGAACAACGGTCTCTGCCATATACCCTTTTCTGTATTTATTGCTGTCTGTTAATTATTGTAAGAGCACACTGAAGGAAGCTATCAAGTTTTACTGATAGTTGGATGTTTTACATGTTGTTTACTTTCCTGACACTCTAGCATGCAACTGTAGCATATATTTTCATAGTTCTCTATTAGTTTTTCCATAACTGTAGGGGAAGGCATTTTAAAGACATTAAGGGGTGAATCATATTATTTTAAATATGTTTTCAGAAGATACGCAACTGTCACGTTTACTGCACGGTTTCTGCTACTCAGTGGCTTTTCTTCTTTTACCTTTATCATCATTACCTTTATCACACATTTCTTTTTTTTTTTTTCTTGCGTGACTCATTATTCTCACCTATCGTTGCTTTCTAGTTGGTGTTTGTCTACAGATGAAGTTATTCAAGAGCAGTATTTGAGGGTAAACTAAATAGTAACGAGGCTCACTTCTGAGATAAAGTTACCCAGGTTACCAGATACAGATTTATTCAAGTTTATTTGAAATGTGACCCACTTTAAGGAGTTTTCCTGAGGAGTGTAAGGCCGTGAAGCCACAAAACACCCATGCTCTAGTACTTCCATGTTGGCTTCTTTATCTATACTTTAACTTAACAGAAAATGCATTTGTAAGGCTGCTTATTCAGTTCCTGCACTAGGAAAAAGTATCTTTCATCCACTTTGTGTTCCTCTGTGACCCTCTTAAAGTTGCATACAGTCATCCTTGGAAATTTTAGGTTTGCAAATCTTACTTGTGAAACAGGCCTTTCCTTTCCAAATTGTGCCCCCTTGTGAAGAAATCTGATGGGTCAATAGAAAAGGACCTCTGCAGCATTACAGCAGAGCAGTGTGCAGCAGCCTCAGCAGTATGCTTGGGAACTGTTTCAGGAGGACAGTAATTAGAAATGATCTTCTTGTGTTTATATAATTTGTATCAAAGGGTTTTTTTCCTATTAATCTGTCTATTTTCTGCAATAACATAATTGTATTAGTAGCTTAGAGATGAGAAATCTAGCGCGGGAAGAATTATTTTACTTTTACTTACAATGAGTTTACATCATGCCAGTGACATTATTTTCTGTATTTATAAATACATTTTAGAAACTACTTAATCGCTAACATTGTATTTTTTCTGTAAATTCATGCGATACCAGGAGTCTAAGGCAGTGCTTTTAGATAAATTTAGCATTGCATCATTTCATTTGCAGTAATGTAAACACAAACTCCAGTATGTCAGCAAAATTAAGTATTTCAGATTTTATTATCTGTGTGTCTGTGGTCAAACTAAAATGCTTACGGAGTTTTTACAATGAACAGATTTCCACTGACTGTTGGAAAAGTAGGCTTGTAAGAGCTGCAGAGGTGAAGCAGCACCATGTGAAATGCAGCGACGGGATTAAGATTTGGCAATGTACTTCTTTTCTCTCCAGGCTCTTAGGCAGTCTCTGTAGACGAGAACAGACTGTCATCTTGCATTGCTGAAAGCTAACTTGCAGGTTTTGCTTGTGTCTGCTTGTTTCAATTTCTATACAATTTTGTCATTTTTCCTACCAGTTGATATGATATGGATATGGATATGGTGAAACACAAGGGGAAAAGGTATGATTCATGTAATTTAAAATATAAAAAAGTTTTTCTTACTGCAGGAATAACAGGAAGGCTTTCCTTCTTCAGAAAGAAGAATGTAGTACTGCAGAAAAATATATTCTTAGTATATTAGGCAGGGTATTTCTTACTGGAATACGCTGCTTTTTCAGTCAGTATTTAACCCTGCAGATGTAAACGATTAGTAATTTCTAAAAGTCTGTGTTGTTTCCTTTTTATTTAAATTAGGCATACTGCATGTGAACATTTACTGGCTTACTGTGTTTGATTGTAAAGCCACTTACAGGATTTTAGTACTAAAGTTATAAAACTTGGATGAACTTCTGTCTTCTTGTTTGCTTAGTATTGAGTTCTAACTCTATAAATAAAGTAATATTAATTACAGGCTTTTCTTTTTCATACTTTGTTGTTTTGATAAAATACAGTTAATGTAGTTGGCATTAAAACCCCCAATGAATAGCTTGCAGTTACTGTAAATTGATGAAGTAATATTGCATGTACAGCAAGGATTAATAGAAAATGCTTAGTATTTTTAGTAAAGTATATTGAAATAATAAAGTGAATATATAAGATCTGTTTTTCTGAATATTCAGTAAGAATATAAATGAAAGCAAATTCTTTACCTGTCACTTCACTCAGTGTAATCAATAGAAAAATGTTCAACAGAAATACAATCAGGCTAACATTTGATTATTATGTATGTTTTTATATAAAAAGGTTTTGTTTTACTCTCCCATCATATGCACATGAAACTAAAATTACAGGCAGCTCACTACACACTAGTGATGATACTGAGAGAATTGTTTCCTTTTCTCAAACATATGTTGTACTTTTAAATAGACAAAAAAACTTTGAAAATTGTGTAATGTTCAAGTGTACTGGACTAGTCTTCCAGTAAAGTACTGTGTTTCAGGAATTTAGACTATGAACAATGCTTTTTGACTCGGCCCAAATAATTTATTGTGTAGGTTAGTTAGTGAGGAATCTTTTTTTTTTTTTTTCTATGTAAGCTCTGATGATTAGTAAGAATGAAGTTGTGATGTTTATACTTAATGAACACAAACTCTGTATCTCTGTGACAACTTATTTTCACTTATATAGCGGGAGAAGTTTTACCTCTCTGATGCTTTTGCAGTTTAGTGTTATAACTTTACTCTGTTAAAAGCAAATAGGCTGGGAACATTATAACAAAGCTTTGAGGCCTTCAATAAAGGGCCCAAATATCTACTCTTTCCTTTGTGCTGCTATGAACTGATAAAAGAGAAGGTAACTGAAGGTTGATACATTATAGTGTTAAAAGTCATGTATACTATGATAATGCCTGGCTGCATTAGGCTGTCTGACTTTTTTTCCAAGGAGCTGAATAAATACATAGGCAGATAAAAGTCCTGTTTTAAAGTGTGTAAATAATGATAAAAAAGGTGAGCTGTGGCATATATAGATACAGCATATTACTAAATGACCATATTAATAAGAAGCATGTATGCCAATATGGGCTTTCGCTGATGTATTAGTAAGTCCAGAGAAGTGAAGCTCCATGAGGAAAGGGAATACACAGGTAGCTGGTTAGGAGATAAAAAAAGAATGACTAGACTAAAATGTTAAATTTGAGTGACATGTTTGTCAAGTACATATTGAGGGTGCACAGTTATCAAAACCATCTTAACTTAGTTTATCGCATAGTATTTGCTCTCATCTTTACTGCTTTTTACTTCTCTATTAAGAGAGGCTGTGACTCTTAAGAAGTGTCATTTTTTGTATCAGTTATTTTAATAATACTGAACTGGTGCCCAAACTTTCCATCTTAAATTTTGATAAGCAGCTAAACTTCCATCACTGCTTAATTTTCTGTTTTCAGATGGTCTTTGATAGATAAATCTTCATAGGCAGTTTTCATTGTAGAAGAATGTATTAGCTTGTAGAGTAACTTTTGGAAAATAAATTCTCAATTTTAAATTAGATTTTAGAAGTACATGTATCAGATGAAGATTACTTTTTTTCACCACAGAATTGCCTTTTTCTATGCTAGTATTATAATAGGTTTATATATTTTATGTAGATTTAGGGTTTAATGAAACCTCTGTTATTAAAAGACTCCGAAAACTTTACCTTCCATGGGAATAGATTGTCCTTGATATGGTACTGAGAAAATAAGGGTCTGGAAAATATCTCTGCTTGTTTATTTTGTACTACAGTAAAGATCTATTATGTCTATATAACCTTTATAAAGTACTTTTTTCTGTTTTTTTCTCCCTGATGCCGCCTCAAGCTCTTATCATAGCACCATTTGAAAAAAACAAAAAAGGCTTCCTGCTTATTCTCAGAATGATGCTACTGTGACAAAAATGCCCTCTAAAGATCTTAACAGTGTATTCGTCAAGTTTAGAGTATTTGAGGCTTCAGTAAATGTTAGGCTACTACTAGAGTTTCATGGAACCTTACAGTGCTTTCAAGGTTTTTCTGTCCTTCTATGCTAATTATTTGAAAGATTTTTGCTTGGGAGTTAACTGAAACATCCACTACAAATTTTCCTCCCTCAAGTACATGAATACTTTATTATGTACATGAAAGCTTGGTGCAGTTAATTCAAAACAAATCTGTACTCAGCTCTCCCAAAGCTATTGAAGGGCACTATTTCTTGCTAAGATGAAGCTTTTGAAAAAGTTAAAAAAACTCCTAAATTTGGCACATGTAATTACAGATAAATGAGTCAAAGTTTTTTCAAAACTAATGTGATGGTATGAAAGAGAAGCTTATAATAGAAATCTAAGTTTTATCCTTCATTTTGAGAGGTTAAGCATATACATAGGTTATGCATGTAATTCAGTGTAATATAATTGCGATTTATAAAAATGATTGCACTGAGCAGAGTGGCTATGAATTTTGGTAAGGAAGCTGTTGTATATACAAAGTTTAGTTGAAACTAATGCTAAAGCAAAATAAATCTCATGGATGACTAAACTGTAGTCCCTGGGTCTGTAACAATCCCCAGAGAATAAGGAAAGTTAATTTAAAATGTTTTTGTTCTTCTGGTCTTAAGCCAGATGCCTTAAATTCTGAAAATCAAGCCTCAAGTGACATTCCACTCCAGTGGGAAAAGAAAGGAGAACATGTACTCTCATCCTGCAGAATTATATTTACTTCGTTAACAATTAAAAAGTGTAATTTAAATACTTAACCAATGCTCTCTCATTCCTTCTTCCTTGTTCAGTCATTCTCTCTTTCTCACTCCCTCTTAAAACAAGCATATTTACTTTAAAAAACCATTTTTTAACTGTGATGAAGGAAGTACAATGTTTGAAAATTGCAAAACATTAGATTTTCTTTTTTTGTGCATTTCAGGTAAGTAGAACTGATCTGGAAATATAATTAATGGATCATTGTCCCATGTTTAGATCTTGGAATTGGCTTCCAAAACTCCATTTGGAGACAGCAAAATAAACTCATCAATTTTAACATAATCATAGTGTTAACATTGTTTCATCTTTTTACTGGATTAGAATGAAACTCAAAAACTCTTCCAGTAACAATTACTTCGCTAAATACATTTTTATTGTAGTATAGAGTTGTCATAATATATGTATGGCTATTAGTTTGTATTAGGTATCTATCATCAATGTTGTGTTATAAAATAAAAAATACAGTGTGAAAATTGAACATGTTGTGTTCTGCAGGACAGTTACTTAGTTTAAGGCAACATTTGAACTTACCAGCTGGAAACAAGGAAAAGAGGAAATTTATTTCTTTAGGTCACTGCATTGTGTATTACCTGTTCACACTGTCTTCTTACCTGAAACTTTCCTAAACTTTAGGCATTTTTCTATAGATAAAGCAGGGTCTTCCTTACCAGCGAATGACTAAGGAAGATGAATAGTGTTGAAGGTACTACATTATTGATTCAAAATACCAACATCAAAAAAGTTGCTTCATTGTACCATGTTGGATTATTGTGATTACTTAGTTTTAGCTGAAAATTTTCTTCTAAAAATTTACAAGATAGCCATTTTTTTTTCCCTAGGATTGTTTTTAAATGCTCATTGTGAGCAATGATGAATAAAGACTCACTTTTTATCAGTAAATTGAGATTTAATGTGTCATTTAAAAATTATAGAATCATAGAATGGTTTGGGTTGAAAGGGACCTTAAAGATCATCCAGTTCCAACCCCCCTGCCATCAGCAGGGACACCTTCCACTAGACCAGGTTGCTCAAAGCCTCATCCAGCCTGGCCTTGAACACTTCCAGGGAGGGGGCATCCACAACTTCCCTGGGCAACCTGTTCTAGTGTCTCACCACCCTCACAGTGAAGAACTTCTTCCTAATATCTAATCTAAACCTGCCCTCTTTCAGCTTAAAGCCATTTCCCCTTGTTCTGTCATTAGCTGCCCTTATAAAAAGTCCTTCCCCAGCTTTCTTGTAGGCCTCTTCAGGTACTGGAAGGCCACTATAAGATCTCCCCGGAGCCTTCTCTTCTCCAGGCTGAACAGCCCCAACTCTCTCAGCCTCTCATAGGCGAGGTGCTCCAGCCTTCTGGTCATCCTTGTGACACATTAAGTTCAGAGTATCAATATTCTGTTGTTACTTTGGGCAAGGAATGGTGCCTTTTGTGTTTCTAGGTAATTAAAAAAAAACCTTAAAGTGAAAAATGCCTCTTTATAGAACAAAGTTACTTTGTTTCGTGAAATCATGTTCTGTAGCCTGACCTAAAAGTCTATTAAACAATTCAGTCATGAAAACTCTGAGAATTTCCTGGCCCTTAAGTACTGTCCAAAATAATCTTATAATTATTCATGTGACCCTATGAACCAACAGCTGAAGTAGAAGCAAACAAATAGGCATGGATTCAGTGTCTACAAAATTAGAAAATGAGAACTAGATTTCCTGTCCTAAGAAAAGTGCTCCAAGTTGCTCGTTTATTAGCTGTATTCCATGGGTTGGATGCATAAATTTTACACCTGTAGTGATATGCCTACTAATCTTTTACAACAGTATCAATTACAATTGGTTAGAAATGAAAATGTTTAGAGATATAGCAAAGTTCTGTTGCACTTTATGTAATACTCATGTTTCTGACTGTAGACCTAAACTGTAGACTTTTTCTGATAGATTTGGAAAAATCTGCCTTTCAGTATAAAACCACAATGTATAGTACAATAAAATCTCAGTATGAGTCTTTCTGTGATACAAATAATAATAGCAATTGTATAAATATGAAGACAATATTATTAAATGTACTTTATCTTTGAGCTTTGACACATTTACTCTGAGCTTGAGACCTTCATAAGCAATTCTAAGCAGTTCCTTTGGCTGCAGGGGTGCAACATCACCCTATATAAAAACTAAATTACTCAGTGCTGTGAACTTTATCTTCTATCATTGATTATCTTTTGACTTTTAATACCAGAGATGCAGGAATGGAATAGACTGTATGCTTTCTGAATCAGTTATGTAGGTATACATATTAAAATAATATTTTAAAAGAAAAGGTAGAGCCAGAGTTTTGCAGTAGTTACAGCTAACTTTGGGAAATAGGTAAGACTGTAGAAAGAGGATGACAAACTGAACATTTAAGGGCTGGTGAGACATGGACTTCAACAGCCATAATTTTTAGGTTTTCTCTTTGGTTCTTTGTTTTTAAGATGTTTTTGTTGACAGGTGATCTCTTAAGTTTTTGGGGTTTTTTTGTGTACTGTGGGCTACCCCTCAAACTTACTATCAATTTCTAGTTCAGAAATATGCAACCAAACTCATCTTTCAAAGTTGTTTAAATTGGCTCACATGTGTGGGGATGAAGTTATTTTTAAATGTATGAGTTCTGTGGAAGCCTTTCATCAAATGGAAAGATTACAGTTAGTAAGGTAAAAAAATATACAGATTTCTGCCTGTATCTGATGTGATTCTTAGAGAAAATCTAGATTCACTATTGCTCCACATATATCATAATAGTTGAAAAAAAATAGACTTGAGGGAAGGGAGCTGTTGGGTTCCTCTGCTTCGAATGCTTGGCATTCACCTGTCTGGAATGCACATGTCGTACCAGCAGTGTTTCAGAAATAAAAAAGATGAACATAATGCCGGTTTGAAACTTTTGATGACCTAATTAAAATAATTAATTTGTGTCTACCTTTGAAGAAAGTAAGCCCTTAAGGATGTATTGAGTAGAGTATTTGATGGCTTCTGTTTGTATTTCTTACTATTTTTCACTTTCACTTGGAGAGCTCAGAGATCTGTTTTAGTAGTAGCATTGCATTTGTAGTAGTAGCATTGCAGCTTGATGTTCCAAAGATGTACAACAAATTGTGGAGTTTACAATGAAAATGTGCGCATCTCTTGCATTGAAATTATGAAATCGCGGCACATTTAAGATTCTAACATCTAAGTGGTTTGACTGTGAATTATTTCAGTCTGCTCTCTGACATGGAGTTTTAATCGTAATTAGTGTCTATTTTAGATAATGTACTACATTAAAACTTTTGTTCTCTATTGAAAAGTCAACCTGCTAGTCTTTCTTGTTTTAAATACTTTTTATAGCACACCTGAGAAGTTTTATGTAAATGGAATATCTTTGTTTTTCATCAGTGAGAGCTATCAAAAGTCATTATTATAATATATATAATAAAGTCATTATTATAATATATTAAAAATAAGTAATATGGTTTTAGAACAAAAGTATGTACAGTACATATACTTTTACGTTAAAAACTTGATGGACAATTTTCAAAGCTGATAAGTCAAGAAATTTAAATCCATGTGGTCAGGTATTCAAACATGAGCCATGTCAGAATATTAAAACGATAATCTCAGTAAATAAAGATGTGCATTAGTTTAGTAGCTATGTTGAGAATAGGTAGTTACTTTTAGAATAAACTTGAAATAACACAGATGTTTGAGTAGAGTATGTTTAATATATTTCATTACTAAGACAGCATGTTGTTCGTAAGTAAATTTTGTGATAAAAGTTTGGAGGAAGTAAATAAGCACTCATTTAGAAAATAAAAAGAGAATATTGGCTGCACGAAGAATTGGTAGGAGTAGAACAATTAACAGAAATATGGCTCAGAATACTACTTAAGAAGTATTAGGAAAATATAAAAAAAAAATAAACTGAAGAAGTTAGCAAGAGAACTTAGTAATCAAATAATAACTATTAAGAAAAATATTTTTTCACATATACTTTTTTGCCAACAGAAATATAAATAGCTGACCTAGCTGACCAGAAAGTGATATTTTTGTCTTTTTCTGGATAAGACTACAGAATTCTCTTTCACTGTCAAGGGCATTATTTCACGTTGCTGAAGAGTGATGTGAAGAGCTCCTATGTTGTGTTTGTTTTCATACTTTCATTTTCTTCTTCATCATACTGAACTTTCAAGTACTTGTGAACAATCTTTCAAATGACAGTTAACTGATGTCTTTTGTCAGCCTCTGTTTTATATCTTAAGATGATTCTTCTTAGTAGTTATTTGGATATAAAGTGTATTACCTGCCATGAGAAGTAACAAGCGCTATTTTTACTATTCCTTCTCCACTGGACTGATGATTCTTTAAGAGCAGGACTTTCTCAGGGTGGAGATGCTGTGGTAAATCTGTGTCCTGTTTATATCACACTACTTTTTCTGTCTTCCAAATCTGTGAAGTTCATCTTTTCTGGTCAGAAGTAAATCCAACTATAAAATGTATTTACTTTTTTAAAAACTGTATCATGATTTTCTTATGATCAAGAATGAAAAATTTCCCTACTAAAGACATTGGCCATATACCAGAACTGAATGGGGATGGCTGATACTATTTCTGAAGAATGTTGAGTTACGGTTAAGGATTGCCTCTCTGCAAGATGGTTTGATCCTCTTTAAATTCAATTTCTGCTCCTTGAAATGATCTCATCCTTAACAGGATGCAATTCATAAGAAATATTGGCTGGTGAGGTAATGCACATTCTGTAATTGCAGTGAAGCTGTAGAAGGCTCACAGAACATCAGTTAATGAATATTCGGGCACATCTGTGCTTGTTCACTCTTTTGGCAGCCTTTCAGCTGCCATCGATACTGCTCCCCACGTTACCAGGGTGAACTCATATGTTTTCCCGTATGCCCTCTGCTCTGTACCATGTCGCCCAGTTGTTGTTGCAACTTACTGTGTAAAATTTGATTCACAGCAAAAAATGCTGTTGAGCATTATTGCTCTGTAGCATGGTACTCTGTCTTGTGCTCTGTCCTGGCAATATAAAGATCCACATCTTCCTAATCGTTTAAGGGAGCGTGAAAGTTTTTGAAAAGCTTTTGAGAACAGACATTGCAACAAAGATATGGAGAAGACAATTGCTGGAAGAATGATCAAAGGGGACAACTCACTGCAATATTTTATCTAAATTGTTAGAACCTTAAGCTCATTTCCAGAAAAGCAAAGGAAAACATCTGGGCCTCCTACAGTGACTGTTAACACTAGGTGTTATTAGAAAAGCCGTGAGTGAGTATGCTGGAACAAGTATTGACTCCTATGATGAAAAGCTGCCTGAAGACTGCTATTCCTTTCCTGTGATGTGTTCTTTCCTTTAGATGTGTGAGGGGACTGGACAGACTCTGCTGCACGCACCTCATTTTCCCCCCACTCCTCCCAGTTTCTGGACTCTGAGGGTGTAACATACCACATGTGCCTTTACTCACTGCCTGCAATTGCAGATCATGCAAGCATGATTTGTATGTATGTATTTTGAGCAAAGTTTTCTTCCCGCCTTTGACCCCCTGAAGACAACAGTGTTCCTAGTATGTTATGAGATACACTTCAGATCGCACCATGGCACTGTATTCTTTTATTTTCTAGGTGCCTTTTCAAATACAAAACAGCATTTCAGCAGTCTAGGGATATTTTAAGGAATTTTTCCATTATGAAAATTAGCATCTCAGCAGTGAAGATACTCTGTTTAAGCACCATGTGAAAATACATAGAAGAAAATACAAGCAAATGAAGATATAGAGGACACTGTTAACCCCTGGTGTTCTGACCAGTCTTTGCACAATTGCATATATTTCACTGCAAATGTGTTTTTTTATAGCTCCAGCTTTCTTGCTGATGAGTTGCTACTGCAGCTCTGAGATTACCTGCATACAGATCTCCCCAGGCTATTCTTTGTCATCCTGACATGCTGTAGCGGGTGGTGGCCGTGCCACACTGCGCTGAACAGTGTTACTGCTATTTCTTGAACACAAATGCAAACCTGCACCAAATGTCTGTATTTCAGCAAAAGTTCCTTCAGGTGATGACAGTTCTTTTTCTGCTCTTGGTAAAGCTGCAGGGAGACTAGATGGCAAGTGCCATTGCTGAAACTGCTATCAGTTCTGCTTTGCAGGGCAGTTGTTGGCTTGCAGAGCCAACTGAAGGGTGAAATTAAAATACATTTCCAAAAACTGTTGAGTATGGAGAAGGGCATCATGATATATAACACTTTATTTTTTTAATCTGGGGTGGTTGTTAATACTTAAAGAATGTTGCCTGTTAGCCAAAAAAGACGGATCATGAGATGCTGGGAGAGGATTTGTGGGAATTTTTGTGTTTGACCCCAACTTGCAAAACTACAGTGGCTTTCAGATAGCTGTTTCCGCATTTGCCACGGTGCACCTAGGGAAAAGCTCTGCAACAGAGTGTCATGACAAACAAGAAATCAGAGAAGCTTGGGATAGATAGTGAATCTCACACAAAAAGAAGTGGCAGTACAATTTACTAAAGCTTGTGGATGACTATTTGTCATCATCCACTTCATCTTGAATAGTAAGTTAGGAATGGAATTTAATTGACAACACATTTTATCCCTTGCCCTACTTATCTCATAAAATAGCAGAACTTAGGAAGGCATGTAGCCAAAAATTTGATCAGCTGTTCTGTTGTGTGCTTATTTGGTCACAGGCTGCCAAGTGCCACCAAGAAGATAATGTTCTAACAGTCTGAATGTCTTGTACTCCAAACACTGAAAATACTTACAAAAAAGTGCATATTCAGTTTCTCAAAGGGTTTCTAAAGGCCTCACCTATTTGATTGCTAATGTGAATAAGACACGTCAATGAACAGAGCTAAGAAATAGTCCTGACAAAACAGACCTTTCTGCTGTTCACAGCATCATCTGCCAAATGAAGTAACATCATTTAGCTTTGAACAACCTGCATAACTGTTTTGAGATATTGGGCTCTGGCATGTCTTCTTGAGAGTCTTAAGTACATGATAGAAAGAAAGACAACTATATACACTATTCTAGACATAACAGAAAATGCATCCAGTGTTTAATGTATTTCAGTTCTCACCATTGATATGTAATCAGAAGCTGTTACAACAGATTTGTGTTTTAGAAAGTCCATGAATTAAAGTTTTCTTTCTTCCTGAAAATCAGAAAAATATACATACTGAACTTGTAGCACCCCATTCTTTTTCTTTTGTGAAAGTCGTGCAGAGATGGTCAATCTTTGATCTTTTTGAGTGCAGAACATTTGCAGTGATATACATTTGAACCCAATACTTGGTCACCTCAAGTCTCTCCTGCTGTTAGTTTCCTTAATTGTAATTTTGTAGCTGGAACCCTTAGAATCCATATTTAATGCATAATAACATGAAGCTTCTGATCTGAAACAGATTAACTGTCCTGAAACAGGGGGGTGGTGCAAAATTGTACAAAATATGTTAAATTTATCAATTTGTTAAGAAAAGTGTTTGTATATATTTCCAGTTTTGCCAAAGATTTAACTTTTTGCAAGGGAAGTTTGAGTTGTAATGAAGTTGCATACAGGTGTTTGTTAACTTGCTCTTCAATATTAAATATTTTTTCTTTTAGGCATGTCTTTCATCTACATTTTCTTACAATTTAAGTAAAATATTTTTCAAAATTTTAATTGGTGACTTTACCAGTAACAACAGAAAATACAATACAGCCATTTTTGTTGTAGCTTTTAAGGATTTCTTTTATTAAAAGAGCTTTTTTCCCTTGTCATTGCAAACATCCATTTGTACAGAATCTGATTTTTTGCTGTCTTCTTAACCAAATTTTGTAGTGAATTTCTCTACAGAGATGCCCGAGCTTTATGAGAGCACAGAGAGGAAGTTCTGTAACTAGATTCTGTAGTGCTGTAAGCAATAAGCATGCAGAAGCAAGGAAGCCTTCTCAGAAATGGGATCTCTGGCAGACACAGTGCTGAGAAATGGGTAATTTGTTTGGAGCTAAGAAAGCTGCAGTGCTTTTCCGGAGCTGGCCTTCAGAGCACTGACTGAGTGTCTCTGTACCTGTAGTGTTTACTCAGACTAGGTAATTGTAAATGACAAGTGGAGAGTTGACTGTTCAAAATGGTGTTGTTATTTTCTATTTATATACAACAGGAATTACTTTTGGAAGTGTGAGATAGATTAAAAACAAGGTCAGTAATTATTCTGTATTGGCTTAGAAATCTATATGAGTTCACATGTCCTGACTTTAAATCCCAGATCAGTGGCAGTCCTTTTTTCATAGATTGGTTTGATATTCAGTGTTTCTGCAGATTGTGGTTGACAGTTTTAATATCTTTGAAAATCAAGTGCTTAGCAACTTAGTATTGTTCAGACAGTAATTAAGTGACTGGTTCTCTGACACTGACTTAGATCAAGGGATAAATGTTAAAAATAATTATGTCCAGAATGGCCTTATTCCTGTTCAAACAGAATAATATTGGGTGGTATTTTGAGATTAATTAGGTGAACAATTTTTCAGGTAAGAATGTTGGGAAAAGTAATTTATTAATAGAAACTTCATTAGAAAATTTGTTTATTTCCACAGTTAAAATAATGCCTTTTTTTTCAAAAGATGATAATAGTAATGAGAAATAGGAGAATATTCTTTCATTTTGTTTAAAGAAAACCCTGACCCCACAACACCATTAGAAGAAACTGACCAGTGACATGTGCTGGCTCTAGGTAGACAACATCTTTACAAAAAAGCGTTTGTAATCTATTCTGCATTTGTACTTCAGCAGTGATCTTGAAACATCGTACGCTAATCAGTATGGGTATGGTCATAACCTGAGTGAGATAAATCAGAGAAAACACAAATGCTGTGACTATCAGCATCACTTCTTTTTAAAATTGTATTAAATGAATGCCCCAAAGTGTGACGCTGGAGTGCCATTTTGGAAGACATAAAACCGAAGTATTGACTGACTGTGTGTTAATGCCCAATTCTTTTGTTCTGAGCAAATTCTCATTCTGGTAAGCATGTTTCTTCTTTCAGCCCCTCTGTCTTCCACCCAAGTTCACTTTACATAATCCTTTATTTCTGGCTAAATTGATTTTTTCATAGCAGACTGCTGTTCTATTCCATGCTATAGATATTTGAATAACACTGTTGTGGAATAAATGCATGTAAAATCAATTGGATCGATGCTTGGTCATAACTTACAAGAGATCACTGTTAGCTTCATTTGGTCGATACTAATGAGGTTTTTCTTCTGAAAAACCTGCAGTGATGAAATGAAAAATCACCATCAGAATTTAGTCATTTTAATGAATTGTTTTTCTTGGATCAGATGAAATTTGGAAAGAGCAGTATTTCCTTTGATGTTATTAATTGTGGTTAGGCTTGTATGTTTTGTAAAACTTTTGTGTTTTCAAGGGAGATATTTAAGTGATCTTGAAGACATACTATCCTGAGAGCTATTACTTGTTAATATGCCATTCTGATTTACAGGCATTTCAAATTGCTGTAAAAACGTGTGCCAGATGAAGGCTTTGTGTCACAGGAATGCTGTGCACGGGCTGTCAGCAGCCCTCCGTTACAGGAACGGTCTGTAGGTAAACAGCCAGGGAATCAGACTGGTCAGACTGGAACGCATAGTACCAACCAAGCATATAGGGAGATAGATACCTCCTACATTTCAGTGTTTTGTTTTAAACATTCAGGATATCAGTGGAGGTTTTTAGAAAGAGTTTGGACAGAAACAATGCAAGGAATTGCTAGAGCCCTATTAGGGGCTTTTATCTGTTATTTTTGTAGCATAGTAGCAGTAAGTATAATGTTTTCTGGCTGTTCTGTACTTTTTGGGTACAGATATTCTTTATTATTGTAATAGAGAAAGTTAGCCTGCTTCCTAATAACCTTTGGTTGATTCTTAATTCCAGTTTCTGGGTTTCATATGCACTGAGCAGCTGGTAGATGTTTAGCAAAGTGATAACATGCCCCCAGGTTCTAAGCTATATACCTGAGGCAGAAAAAACATGAAAAGAGAAACAGATTGAAGATTATAGTAAACAGAAAGAGATACCTGTAAGCTTCAGTAAGAAATCAGAGCAATTATTTTTGTGAACTGCTATATCCAGTATTTCCAGTACAGCAGCACCCATGAACTCCAGCTTCACGTTGGGGGAATATCTGTCATAAACTGTAGGACTAAGAACGGCTATGACGTTTAGGTTTCTGCCACTTCTATGTAGTAAACCTACAGTAACGTGTGTGGAGAAAAGGACATAATGCAATTTGCAATTGTAGCAATGATTAAACACAAGAAAAGATTATAAAATAAATACATGGAATAGTTTCAAAGACAGCATGATTTACTTGTTCTTATAGTTATTTTTAAAGAATATGTTAACAAAATATGTCTGTTGTCGCTGTAAGAAAGTTTTATTGCATTAAGGTTATCAAGTTAACTTGCGGATACCGTTCTAAGTTACTAGAAGCAAAACTGAGGGTTTTTTAAAGTAAAGTTTTGGTGATTTATTGCGTACATTATTAATATCTGAAAGAGCTATTTTTTTTCAATTTATTTGCCACATATGGGCTTGATTGTAAAAGTACAAGGATGGATTTCTGCCTGAATTTAATCTTTATTTTAATGCTAATTTTCATTTTTGAGTTGGAGGACATGTTTTTCTTTTGTAGTCTTCTGGAAAATTTTATGTTGCAAGTAGTATTTATATTCTTTTTACTTACCATTAAAATCTGTTTAAAAAAACCAGAAGAAAGTAAAAATCTTTCAAAACCATAGTATACTTTCATTGAAATAGTGCTCTATTATTGTATGGCACCACCTATTTCAGCTCATTTCCTATTTTAAAAGTATTGTGGGGAAAAAAAAAAAGAGAGAAAACAAAAAGTGTTAGAATGTATGCTTTTATTGTGTAAAGTAAATCTGGAGGTACTGTAGTGTAAATTTTACCATTTATGTGTGTGCTCATTACAGTGGTATAGGTAAGAAAGTTCACCTTAAACTCCTTCCTGTAAGGGTCAGTACTTTGCACTACTTAAAAAAAAAAAAGAAAAAAAAAAAGAAAAAAACAAAAGAAGTACACTTAATCTTGCAGTGCTTTTAGATCCAGTTACTATCCTCAGTTTCTTGTGAATCACTACTTGGTATGTAGTATGTGAGATACTGCAGAATCAGGCTTCAGATGGCTTTGAAATCTTTAATCTGATATGGAAGGCAGAAGTGAATCAGGGGCGATGCATCCTAGTGAATCATTGTTTTTGACAGGTAGCTATCAGTTTAGTGCTGCCTTTTACTCTTTTTGCTTCACATTATTTTTTAATTACAGTAATCATTCTTTGTTAGTGATACAGATTAATACAACTACGTGTGCCAGTGTGAACTGTAAGCTCTGGCTTGGAATCAACTTTTTTGTCTTCCAGGCAAGATTAAGTTTCCCAAATTGTCTGGTGCAATATCACTGAAAGATGATTTTCCCTGTCCTACCTGAGGGATATGTTCATGTTCTGATTGTTTCAGTTCTTCTTAATGGCTGAGAAGTATACACATTGCAAGTCTGTATTTTTTCGTAACCTCACCTGTGAGCAGCAAAAGTAACATATTCAGAGCTTTAACACATCAAAACAAACAGTATTTGAATATGTTATATGAAGTGCAGAGTCTTTGGAGACAGCTAGTGCCCTGAAGTCTACTTTATACAGAAGAGATTAACACCATTATTCTATGTATAATCTCTCCAGCAAAACACTGTCGCCTATTTCTGTCAACAAGTGGTTTCTTTGCTTTGGCTGCTGAAAGAAATTGTAGTTGTGTAGGCAACAGAGCATGCCTTTATAAGTTGCAGAATCCAATTTTAAAAATATTTTGGAAGCTAACTACAGTTTTGAGAAGTTAAATTATTTTAATTAACTAAATATTTTTTTTAAACAAGCTAAAAAGACTAATCGTATCTGCTACATGTGACACACTCATAATCCATGCATAAGACAGGTTCGCTATTTTACAGTATATCTTTTGGAAAGGTGTGTCACATGCACATCCCACTGTCCCTTGCAAACACATACCTGACTAAAAGTTCTGCACTCTAGGAGTGCATTTTCTTTCTGAATAAAGGTGCAGATGAGCAGTGTCCTTACTGAGAGTCCACGAGTTCATAAAGCTGTTGTATACTAAAGAAAGGTAGATAAAGAGGCTTAAGTAAAAGCTTAATATGTCTAGAAGCCTCAGACCAAATAAACTTCGGAAAATTTGTAGGGAGGGGAAGGAAAAAAAGGTAGATACCACAGCATTTCACTGTGTAATGCATCACAGAAGCCATATTTTTAATGCAGTTGAGTTATACAAGTCATAGTCAACATATGAAATTTTTTAAATTTTATTTTATGTTAATAAATGTTGATGCTCTCTTTCAAATTATTGAATTACATTACTAGTTAATAAATTACTATACTTTTAATAAAATTTTACTGTTTTCCCCAATAAATTTTTAATACAAAAATTAAAACTAAGATGAGAAATATATACTTTAATAAATATTGCATTGTATTTGATTTTCTGTTTTATGCCAAAAAATAAGTAAGAAGTAAACAGTTTGTCAAATTTCAAATTTCGTAGCTGAATCAAAGCTTCTGCTATTCTCAATTTCTTTCCCTGTATGAAAGAATTACATCATCATTTACAACTTGTGTTTGTGGAGTGTGAGACCTTGTGGGAGCAGGGCATTTGAACCCTCCTCACTTACACGGTAGGGTAAATGCAAGTCTTGGGGCAGAGGTGGATGTGTGTGCAGATCCCCATTCCAGGAGCCACTTCCATACTTGCTTAAACGGCTGGGCCTGTATGTGTCCTGTGTCGGGGTGCTGGTGCCTCTGACATGTGGTGTGCACAGACTGAGCAAACAATTTCTTATCATTTGACTGAGCACATGTGTACTTGCATCGTAGAACTGGATATGATTTCTGCCATGTTGATGGATAGCTGTATTTTGTTTATATGTGGGGAAGAATGGCAACAAGAAACAGTCATTTAGCCATCATCTTATTTCTTGTGAAAATTGTCTCAGCACTTCATGAAAGTTCTTTCGGCACCTGTCCTGGTAACAGTTGTAATGATCTTACCCTATGTTAATTTTTAGTTTGGTAGTTTACACTTT
Organism: Antrostomus carolinensis; assembly: GCF_000700745.2. Lineage (NCBI taxonomy): Eukaryota > Metazoa > Chordata > Aves > Caprimulgiformes > Caprimulgidae > Antrostomus > Antrostomus carolinensis. Next base: position 3,928 of record NW_010331317.1, on the reverse strand, counting down.
GTAATTACAAAGCACAGATCTTTGAAGCAAATTATTAATGTTAATCCGTAAGTCAGCATACAAGAATGCAAAGAATCAAGTCTCTCCTTGTATGCTCGATGAAAAGATTTCTTCCAGATTCTTGCTTTGATCAGTAGACTCTTTTAAATAAGTAAACATTACTTAGTTGCTAAGCCACAGGCTGCAGTTCATTAGTGTGTTAGCACAAATATTGGAAAAAGAGTACTAAACCAATATTAGATAGAGGACCTGTGCGTAGGCTGGAAGTAATGCAATGAACGTGACACCAGAACGTTTTGAAAGATTGCTCACGGTGATTAAAACCATTTCTGTTTGCAAAAACCCGCCCCACTCAGCAAGAAAATAGCAAACTCTGAGTAGATCTGTTTTTCTGCTACTGATATCTGTAAGACTTTACTGAAAGTACAGTAGATTTAATAGTCTTATAAAAAATATTGTGTATGTTCTTTATTACACAGCTAATAATATTGATTTAATATTAATACAGCTATTTATTGACCAGCTGTATTGGTGTGGCATTTTTTTGTCTAATGGTGATCCTTAAAACTGGTTTTCATTAGCATGCTTTTAACCATAGATTGAAAGCCAGAATGACATCTTATTTAAATAGCCTGTTTGGGAATCCAACTCAAAATCTTCACAAATCCGTTTTGGATTTATAGATATTTCAGTTTTAATGCATAAATGCAGTATTTTAACGCAATGCCTTCATGCAGAGGCTGTTGAACTTTACAAGAAGTCATGCTGGTTTGTAATTTTCTTATGGTCAGTTAATTATCTTAAGCAAATGAACTAACAGTTCATGCTTTTGCATTTTTCTCAGATCATCAGTACGGTGAGAGAAGAAGGAGCAGAAGATATTTTTGAATATTTTCCCCATCTTCTGAGAAAGCTCCCAACGTTTTATACAGACTGTATATGCAAAGGTGATGGTTTTTGTGTAAAACCATGTGTAACAGGTGCTTACTGTCAATATCGTGCCACTTTACAGAGGACTGCACTCTCTAACTATATAACTGGTGCTTTACTAGAAGCAACTACATCATTAGGAGCAAGAAGTGGTCTTTTAAATATCTTCGGAGGATCAACTGGAAGAACAATGCTTAAAGGTAATGAAGATTTAATTTTTTTAACCCTTTCCACTTTAGCTATACTGGTGCATTGAAAAATATTCTGTTGTTTATATATTTATGCATTAAGTTAACAGATAAAAAAGGGGTTTATGTTTTCCAAGATTTTCCTTTGCAATCATTATATGTCATAATGACTAGCTATGTTAGTTTAATAAAGTAAAAATGCATGTAAAACTTAGAAGATTCTCATTACAAAACAGCCACTTTTTCAGGTTTTTCTTTTTTTTAGAAACATTCCTGTCTGCAGTGCCTAAGCCATTGTTGTTAGGATGTTCCTATGTGTAGTATTTCTCATTTACCAAGGGCTCCTGCTCATGGGCTGACTTGGTTCAGGACTTGAGAAAGGAATATATACTCTGCTCGGTTATTATAGTTGTCATTATACAACTAGCTGTCAGCATAGCTCTGTGTGGTATGTGTTGACAATTCATTACTGATTTATTGTTGTTCTTCTCACACATCCATCATCTTTCTAGCATTGGATCATTTCAAATAAAGTTGGTATTGTCTATGGGGAAAGTGCCTATTGGAGAATGGATGTTACATACTAACTTTCCAAGCTGATCATCTTCATATGCAATAAGAATACCATTTTTGTTCAGTTTTGGAAGTTAAACAGGAGAAAGACATCCTTGGTAAAATAATTGCTTTAAAACAGGGTTTTATACAGAATAGTAACTGCATTTTAATTTCCTTTTTAAGTAATGTCTAGAATATTTCCTAAGGTACTCAAGCATTTGGGGATTTATCATCATCTGATATACTAGGAGAAAAGGGTGTAATATCTCAGTTGTACGATTGTAGAATTGAAGCATATGGATAATATGGCTTGCCCAAAATTACACAAGATTATGACAAAATCAGTACAGAATTCTCAGTGCAGTTCCTTAACTAGTGCAGATACTGACCTCATTTTTACAGACAAATAATGATATAGTTTGTGCTTGGATCACATTGTCTTATTTTTATTCCAAAGAGCAGCCCTTTCTAGTTTTAATTACTCCCTCTTTAGGTGAATCAAGTGGAAAGAAGAGGTACTAAAATGGTATAAGAACAACAGGTACAAATGGTAAACTGTGGCACCTGAGTGAATTTCAGTAGGAGGTTGAGCAACATTACTAAGCTTCACATACCCTCATCATCTATGAGAGACAGAGATATATGTAGTACAGTGTCCTATTTTGGTAGGGTTTTCCCTTTTTATTTTGTTTGGTTTTTATTTGTTGTGGGGAGATGAGTGCTTTAGAAAAATAAACATGTACAATCTTGTGACAGGTCTGGAAAGCAAGGTTAAAAGAACTGAGTCATATACTTGGTGGTGCAGTGTGGTGGACCTTCTTCCGACAGGGTGGGAGCAGAGAGCACAGGGTTTTGATGCCCCAGACCTGATCAAGACTAAGGATGCTCTGTTCCCTGAGTACAAGTCAGCCTCCCATGGGGCACGTTGCTGCAGTGCTTGAAAAGCCCAGCTGGCAACTGTCACCATAAAGCTGCAGGCTCCGACAGTCCTGAAGCTGGAAGCAGCAGCAGCAGTGATTAGCTCAGGCTCAGTGACATGTAGTACAGCTGTATCTTTTCACAGAGCCTGAGCTAGTGACTGCACGTGTGTGCTCTGTGTACCAGCACACTTTGCACTAGTTTGGGGATCTCTGTGGTGCCTGTATTAGGTGGTGTATGCTTCTGTTGTTCTATTCTGAGCCCGAGGATGTGAGACCTTAAAGAAAATGCCAAAATCTTGAACTTGATTTGCAATTCCACAGATAACCTGTGTAGATAGTAGAGGTTTGATTTACTGTAGTGGTGTCTGTTGAGGAAGAGATGTGCTGCAGCTCTAGGATACTGAAGTTTCCTGGATGTGGAAGGTTCATGTTCAGGTACATCACAGTGATTTAATATATCTGAGAAAGGTATGAGTAACAGTGTCCTCTGTAAAAACATTTCCAGTGTTACTTGGTGATGTTATTAGCCGGGACATTAGCATTAGCAAGGAACCCAACAGTATTGTGAATTTACAGCTGCAGTTATCGTTACTGGGTGTGTACCTTTTAAGAGAGAAAATTGTCCTGTTCATGCAGATTTTAAAAGGGTTATTTTCATCTGTTCATCGGCTTTTCTTACTGCTGGAATTAATTTCTACCATAGGCTAATCTCTTCTAAACATGAGAACTCCTAATTGACATTGATAACAACTCTGTTGTCAAATGCAGTGGAGGATTTAATAGAATCATAGAATCATTGAACGGTTAGGATTGGAAGGGACCTTAAAGATCATCTAGTCCCACCCCCCCTGCCATCAGCAGGGACACCTTCCACTAGACCAGGTTGCTCAAAGCCTCATCCAGCCTGGCCTTAAACACTTCCAGGGAGGAGGCATCCACAATTTCCTTGGGCAACCTGTTCCAGTGTCTGACCACCCTCACAGTGAAGAACTTCTTCCTAATATCTAATCTAAACCACCCCTCCTTCAGTTTAAACCAGTTTCCCCTAGTTTTATCATTAACTGCCCTTATGAAAAGTCACAGGATAGAGCATGTCATCAGCACACTTCACTTAGTAGCTGATTGGAGGTTTTGAAAAGGGAATATATTGATCCGCATGTGATTTAATAATTGTTGTGGTTTAACCCTCGCAGACGGTTAAGCACCATGCTGCTGCTCACTTCCTCCCGCTGCAGTGGGATGGGGGAGAGAATTGGAAGGGTAAAAGTGTGAGAAGCCATGGATTGAGATGAAGACAATTTAATAGATTGTATTGGGTTTGCGTGGCAAGGTTTT